>NW_023458790.1:1806-16591 GCF_013731165.1 Rhagoletis pomonella
CAGTATAATAGAAGACTAACTTATTTCTATGCTTAATCCTCTATTTATAGGCTCTGGTTTCTTTTGTTTATTGGTTGCTGATAATCTTCAATAGGAATGTTTTGGTTGCTGATAATCTTCAATAGGAATGTTTTGGTTACTGATAATGTTCAATCTTTTATTTGCTGACAATGTTTTGATTGCTGATAATGTTCAATCTTTTATTTGCTGACAATGTTTTGGTTGCTGATAATCTTCAATAGGAATGTTTTGGTTTCTGATAATGTTCAATAGGAATCTTTTATGTAAACTACTGATTCTGTGTCATACATTGGATGATGTCATCGGTACAGTAGTGTATTTTCTGTTACACTAACCCTCCTCCCTCTTAAAATTAAATGTCCTCATTTACAATTTGGACTCTAGTAATTTTCGTTTTCTTTCTTCATGGTCTTTTTGACATTGTATTAGTGCTCTTTGATAAAGTATATTCCTTCTCTTTACTCTAAACTCTAATAATAGTTTGGTTATTGTGATTAATAGGGTTATAATTAATATAGTTATAAATGTAGCCTTAATTGGATTAGGTTCAATTGGTACAAATATGGATGATATTTCGTCTAGATTATTGAACTTGTATTCTGATTGAGATTCTAAGTATTCTAATATATCAACATTTTCTTTATGATTTTTATGGAGTATTTTTACCATAGTTTCCTTAATGTTTATATATTCTTCATTATTTAATGTTATATTGGTTTTGAAATAAATTGAAAAATCTCCATCTAAAATCTCGTTGTTTAATATATTTAATCCGCTAATAATAATGTTTCCGTTACCATAATTAATAAAGGGTGGATTCTTTTCTTTTATCATTTTACATTGAGCATTATTTTTCTCTAATATTTGTATTGTACATTCGTTCCATTTATTCTGCTTACATATAGTTTGATCTATAAAATCTTTACATTTATTGATTCTTACGTATTGATTTCGTTTGCATAAAGCAATATTTTTATCCATAATTAATTTTCCTTTTTTTGAAGCTAATGAGTGGATGTAGAATTGTTCACATTTTTCTTTGATTTTTGGGTATTTGTAAACTGTTACAAAGTTTTGTTTGAATTTAACAATTTTAATTTCTGCATATTCTAAAATATTTATGGTTAAAACATTTGTTTTTTCTTTCGCAATGATTTCTGTGATTTCTTCTAAGTCTAATGAAGTTGACAGGAAGTTGTTATTTTTTGCTAAATTAATTGTAGTTAGGAGAGTATTTAGTTCATTGTAGACTTCTGTGAGTTTTTATAATTTTTCAGAGAAATCCTTGGGGTTTAATTTCTTTAACATTTTTTCGAAATTACTATTTATTATTTTTTGTTTATTATGTCCCTCAATTAATGGATTGATTCTTGTCTGTATCTCTACTTCATCATCGTGGTCTGGTGTGCCCGTTATCCATTTTAATATTGTCCCGAATGCGTTTAATCCTCTTCTAAATCTATTAACTGGATTTATCTGTTTTATTAATATTTAAATTTTTTGGTGTAATATTTTCATTTCAGGATTTGAATCTAAATTATATTTTGAGTTTAGTATATGTTGGTATGGTGTTAATATTCTAGTTAAATTTGTAATATGATATAAATAATCGTAGCTATCAAATATAAAAGCTGGATTCGTTTCTATTAATATATAATCTTTTCCTTTCAGGTTTGTAATATTTGTGTCTGAACTAATTCTGTTTATGCACAGCAAGATTATTATTATTATGAGTATCATTTATAGTTCGTACGGATGTTATCTTTGTGTATTATTCTATTATCAGTTGTTGTGACTGTTCTACCGTTATCATGTTCAATTATTTTTTTCATGAATCTATCGTGTTTTTTATTTCTTCGGCTTCTCTTAACGTAAATAATATCTCCTTTCTTGTAAGTAATTTGTTTGTTCGGTGCCTTCTGTTGGGTGACATCTCTTTCTTGATTATATTGAATTCTATTTCTGATGACTTTATAGTCGTATCCTCCTCTGTTGAAAAACACGTCCTCGGGTTTATGTCCTGTGACCGAGTGAATGGTTTTATTGTACTGTCGTTCTGCTTCGAATATTACCTCTTCGTGTTTGCCTTTGGTTTCCTTTACTAGTAAGTTAGTTAGCTCCACTATTGTGCTGTGCGTCCGCTCTACTTGACCGTTCGTTGTCGAATGTTGTGGTGGCACTGCTGTGTGCTGTTAATGTAGTCGATCGTATACAGATTTTGCTACTACATTAACGTATGTCGGGTCATTATCGGTTGTTAGGTTCGTTGCGTATGGGAATATTTGTGATAGTATTTCATTCAAATATATGTATGTGTTTTTCCTATCTGGTATTTTTCTTATATAGCAGAATTTTGAGTATCTGTCTACTGTAGTTATATATATTTGGTTGTCCATAAAAAATGTATCCATGTGTAAATGTGTACCTACTTCATTTGGTATTGGTGTTTTTCCGTAAAGTAATTTATTCGGTCGTCTGTCGTATTTACATTTTTTACATATCTCACATATTTGTGCTGCCTTCTTTGCCATATCTTGCATGTTAGGCCAGTAATAGCTCTCAGAGAGTTCTTTTATATTATTTCTATAATTTCTTTGTGCTCTTCTGTGTATTTGTTCAACTATCTCATTCTGTTCATTTTCGTCAGTGATGTCTCTGACTAATGCATTTGCTATTACAAAATTAGTTGTTGGGAAAGTTTGTACTAGTGTGGTTTTTATTTGATATAGAATTTCTTCTGTAGTGATTATGGCGTTAATACTGTTTGGGTGTAATACGCCTTTAATATCACTTATCAATTGTTCTATAGTGGTGAAGTATATGGTATGTCTAAATTTTCCGAATATATTTTTACTTTCTATTCTTACTAATCCATTGTTAGTTTGGATAATAATTTGATTATTAAAATGGTTTAACCAGTGCCTACCCTTCTTATGGTTTCAGTGGGTGAGCTGAGTTGAGAGTGCTGCGATTCTGAGTCGGTTAATTGATTAATTTGTTGCCGACTTAGTGCGTCTGCAACTATGTTTTGAGAACCTGGTTTGTATACCAATTTGGCACCGTATTCTTCTATTTGGTTTTTCCACCTTTTTAGTTTATTATTTGGGTTCTTCCCTGAAATATAGTAGGTTAAGGACTGATGATCCGTGTAGATTGTAAGGTCTGATCGTCCATATAAATAGTTCCTGCGTTTTTGTAGTGCCCAAATTATGGCTAATAACTCTTTTTCGTTCGTGCTATATCTTTGTTCCGTCTCGCTTAGTGTTCTGGATATAAAACAAATGGGATTTCTACCTTGGGATAACACAGCTCCTATGGCAAAATTACTTGCGTCCGTGGTTAAATCAAAGGGTTTATTGAAATCGGGTTGAAAGAGTTCGACTTGTGCTTGTAATTCCTTTTTTAATATATTCATCGCTTTTATGGCTTCCTCATCTAATTTTATTTGCATTCTTTCACTTTGATTTTTCTTTACGAGACCGTTTTCTCCTCTTAAAAACAATGTTAGGGGTTTAGTAATCTTGGCGTAGTCTTAGATGAATTTTCTATAATATCCTGCTAGTCCTAAAAATTATCTTAATTCTTTCAGATTCATAGGCGCCGGGTAATTTTTTATGGTCTCAATTTTTTGTGGGTCTACGGTTATTCTGTTATGTTTAATAATATGTCCTAAATATTCAGTGCTGTCTTTGAAAAAATGAGATTTTTCGTATGAAATCTTCATATTTGCTTGACGCAGTGCATTTATAACAATTCTTATGTGTTCCATATGTTCATCGTGTGAGGATGAATATACTAACACATCGTCTATATATACATGCACGAATTTTCCTATGTAATTCCTTAATATGTCATCTACGCATCTTTGAAATATTGAAGGTGCGTTCTTTAGTCCAAACGGCAGCCTTAAGAATTCATATTTTGCTCCGTTCATGCTAAAGGCTGTCTTTTCGGTGTCTGACTCCTTGATTTTTATCTGATGGAAACCTGCTTCCAAATCTAGGGTTGTAAAAACAGTTGCTTTACCTTAATTCTGTATTGTCATGTTGACATCGGGTATGGGATATCTATCGGTAATGGTTTCGCTATTCAATTTCTGGAAGTCTATGACCATTCTTCTCTTAGGGTTCCTAACTCGTCAGTTCCTTTCTTTGGTACTGTCCATACGGGTGAGTTATAGGGACTTTTACTGGGTTTAATTATATTATTCTCTAGCATTTTATTTATTTCTTTATTTATAAAATTATTGTCTGAAAAGGGGTAAGGGTACTGTTTCGTTCATATTGGCTCTTCAGTTTTAGTGCGGATCGTCGGTTCAATTGTTGTTGTAAATGGTAAAATAGGATTTGTTTCTTCATTAATTCTCATAATTTCTTCAACTTCTTTTTTATATTTGCTCTCATCTATTGTGAAATTTACTTGACTGGCATCCATTTCTTTTTTCTTCTGTTCTGTTCTCCTGACATACATCATTTTATATTCGAACAGATCTATCTTAGCTTTCATTTCTCTCAAGGATTGTTCCTAATATCATATCAAATTCTTTTAATTCTTCGATTTCAAAAAATATTAATTCTTGTCCTAGCATTCTAATCTTCTTGGCTGAGTTTATTGTGTTTGAACCATTCAGAGTTCTACTAACAAATTGTTTAACTGGGAAGGTCTTTCCATTTGGAATATTTTTCCTAATATAATTTAATGTCGAACCTGTGTCTATTAAAACTAATAGTTTTTTGTTATCATGTAAAATAATCTGAAGACACGGCAGATTATTTACTCGTCTAAAAAGGTAGCTCTATTTTCAAATTCGCTTTCATCTATATTTACCCTTAATGGCTAATCACTATTATTATCCGTTATTTGGTTGATCCTTTGTAGTTTCTGTGGTGCTATATTATATCTGGATGACGTTGGTTGGTGGTTTCGTTTAAATGGTTCTCCTCTATTGGGATTGAAAGGTGCGTATCCTGCTCTTTGTCGTTCATAGTTGTTTCTGACGGGATTCTGTTGATACGATTGCTGTTGTTGATGCTGATTATTCGTGGGTTGCCGGAATCTTCCTATTGATGTATCCACGTCCATTGGTGTCGGGTTTGATCTTTCCATGTGGGGAATAGGTTGAACTCCTGGTTGATACTTCCGTTCGTTTTGTGGGTGTTTGGGGTAGTTATAAGCTTCTCGTCGTATCGGATTGTTCTGCCTTTTATAAAGAATCTCCGTGGCAATTGCGTATGCACTTTCTAAATCTCTTGGTTTTGCTGCATATAATGTGTGTTGAGTAAATTCATCATTTATGCCATTGCGGAAGCAATCTATGGCCATTTCTCTTGTGACCTGCTGTAGAGAGTGAGTATTCCCTGGGTAATCAATTTCGCATTTAGTCATTGCTAAATTAAAGATTTGACAGATCTTGCTGTGGAATTCGGATAGCGTCTGTCTTCCTTGTATTTGTCTTTTCATTTCCCCTATGAGGGCGTTATAGCTTCTAGTATCGGCGTAGCTGTAATCTAGGCGATTGAGTATTGCTTGTAAGTGAAATACTGTGCCATGATTCTGTAGAAGAGTTGCTGGTTCTCCTTCGATCTTCGTGTGACGTATTATAAATAATGCATCGTAATATGGTTTGGTATCTCGAAAGGCTTCTATGGGACTCATTGCTGATATGATGGTTGCCCTCCATGTCCTGTATTTGGATGTGTCTCCGTTGAACACTGGTAGCCGTTCGAATAGTCTCAAATTTATTTCATTTGCATTGTTTATCCTGGGACTTATCGGTTGGAATTCTTCGATTTCAGGTACTTGCGCTTGCTGCAGCTGGGCTAATTGTGCTTCTACAGCGGCATAAGCTTGTTCCAAGGTTACTACCCTTGCTTCCATAATGATTCCTCTGCCTTGATCAAACACTTGTAATCGCTTTTTTCGGAAGCGGTCCAGTTTTATTTTTGGTTCTCCTTGTCCTCTTTTTCAGGACGTGTGGAATTTGATTTTTTAGGAGTTCCTTTTATTATTCACTTATTGAGCCCCCAGTTAAATTCATACTCTCGATGTACATAAATAAATATAATTTTATTGGTACCAAGATGTACTTAAATCAATTCTAACCTGAAGTTCATATGCTTCAGTATAATAGAAGACTAACTTATTTCTATGCTTAATCCTCTATTTAGAGGCTCTGGTTTCTTTTGTTTATTGATTGCTGATAATCTTCAATAGGAATGTTTTGGTTGCTGATAATCTTCAATAGGAATGTTTTGGTTGCTGAAAATGTTCAATCTTTTATTTGCTGACAATGTTTTGGTTGCTGATAATGTTCAATCTTTTATTTGCTGACAGTGTTTTGGTTGCTGATAATCTTCAATAGGAATGCTTTGGTTGCTGATAATGTTCAATAGGAATCTTTTATGTAAACTACTGATTCTGTGTCATACATTGGATGATGTCATCGGTACAGTAGTGTATTTTCTGTTACACTAACTCGCGCATTGGTGAATAGACAGGGGCGGCTGCATTGAACCTTTAACGCCACTGTGGAGTGGGTAATGAAAATACAGATACCAGGGCAGAAACAAAGAGAACCACATTTCTAAAGAAAAAGTGCAAAAAAGGGCATACGCATACGCAAAAATTAAGTTTTATTTTCTGAGCAAAAAATAAAACTCAAGAAATAACGATTATTTTCCGAGCAAAAAATAAAACTCAAAACGTAACGATTATTTTCCGAGCAAAAAATAAAACTTAAAACGTAACCATTATTTTCCGAGCAAAAAATAAAACTTAAAACGTAACCATTATTTTCCGAGCAAAAAATAAACATTAAAACGTAACCACTATTTTCCGAGCAAAAAATAAAACTTAAAACGTAACCATTATTTTCCGAGCAAAAAATAAAACTTAAAACGTAACCATTATTTTCCGAGCAAAAACTAAAACTTAAAACGTAACGATTATTTTCAGAGCAAAAAATAAAACTCAGTTAATAACGATTAAAAAGTGATTTTTATAATAAAACTTATAACCGTTACGGTCCCTGGTATACCGAGTAAAACTGGAAAGCAGCCAAGCACTGCGATAGAACGTCAGGAAAAAGCAATGACGCCAGCGAACGTAAGTGAAGAGAAAAACCGAGCAAATGGGGCGAACGATGGCAAAGAACCCCAATGGAAAACAGTAGAAGAAAAGAAAAGGTCGAAGTTGAAGCAAAAGTTGCCAAAGCCGGATGCGATAGTAATAAAAAGTCGTGACGGAAGTTCGTATGCAGAAATATTGCGAGGTTTAAAAAACGATCCACAACTAAAAGACGTGGTAACCAAAGTGCGCAAAACCGGCAAAGAGGACCTACTCTTCCAATTGTCCAAACCCACGGATTCACACACAGTGGAGGTTCAACAAGCGGCCAAGAAAACGCTGGGAGAAAAAGCGACGGTAGAGACCCTGACCGCAAAAACCGCGGTAGAAGTCAAGGACTTAGACGAGCTAATAAGCAAACAAGAGCACTGCCTTAGAAAGGGAGCTCGATGGCAGTAAAATTACTGTAGAAGCCGTCAAGTCATCAAGAAGCGCGTACAGCGGTACGAAGACAGCAACCCTGCTTCTGCCAGCCGCCATGGCGAGCAAATTGATCGCAGTGGGCAAAGTTCGGGTAGGGTGGGTAATCTGTCGAATAAGACTAAAAATGCACCCGACACAATGTTTCAAATGCCTAGAGTTTGGCCACCTGGCAAGAAATTGTAAAAGCATTCACGATTCGAAAGGGGCGTGCTTCAATTGCGGTGATTTAGGCCATGGAGCCAACATATGTAAGAAGGAGAAACGGTGCGTAATCTGCTCCAGAAACAAAAAGCCAGACGTAAGGCACAGGACAGGCGGAAAAGACTGTCAGAAATATATAGAGGCGATACAAAAATCCCGGTCATCATGAAGGTCTTGCAGCTTAACCTGAACCACTGCAAAGCTGCACAGGAACTATTGGAACCGACGGTGATTGACCACAATGCTGACATAGCGCTACTAAGTGAATAATACAAGGTGGGGGACTGCCAGCTATGGGCCCAGAACGATGCTGGTCGAGCAGCGGTGTGGAGCTGCGCCATAACGCCCCTTCACATTGAACAACTCAAGGCAGATTTATGTTTTGTATGTGTTCGAGTCTCTGGATTAGTCGTATATAGCTGCTACATACCGCCTAGTTTTACCCTCGATGAATTCGAAGCCGTTATGGATAAGCTTACCTTTGATGCCCGGACTAGATCACCCGTATTAATAGCCGGCGACTTCAATGCTTGGGTCTTGCAATGGGGAAGCCGACTAACTAACGCCAGAGGAAGAGCTCTTCTTGCAGCACTATCGTCTCTAGATGTGGCATTATGCCACCCGGGTACCAAATTTACATTCAGCAAGGTTGGGGTGGGGTCCATTATTGACCTCACATTTATCAGCAGCAGGCTGTTTCGACACACGCCTTGGGAGGTTAGCGACGAGTACACTCATAGCGACCACATGGCTATCATTTTCTCGATACAGGAGGAGAGGGAGAGCAGAAAAGTCAGCGCAAGGGCAACAACAGGTTGGAAGGTCAACTCTCTAGACGAAGAGGCGCTAGTAGCCATGATGTCTGGCATTTCGTTACCCCACGGTGCTAGTAACATGACGAACTACCTCATGGCCAAAATAACTCAAGCGTGCGACGTTTCGATGAAGAAAAAATAACCGACGTGCACTAGTTTATTGGTGGAATGAGCAGATAGCGGATTTGCGACTGCAATACAACAGAGAGAGAAGAAACAACCAGCGTGCCAGAAAATCTGAAGGCTTTACCGACGAACATGCTATATACAGAGCTAAACGCAAGGAGCCTAAGCAAGCCATTAAGCTCAGCAAGCGAAAATGCTTTACTAGCTTGTGTGAAAACGTCCAAATGACCCCTGGGGCTTAGCATATAAAGTTGTGAGGAAAAGGCTGAAGGCGTCGGTTCGTCCACAGGTATTATGCCCAAATAAGCTGGAGACGATAATAAAGGCGTTATTCCCAATGCAGTCAAATTTTGCGAGAGAAATTTTTCCTGCTACGATGTTCGAGTTCCCCATGGCGATTTAAAGATAAAAAATCTCCGGGGCCGCATGCAATTCCAAATCGTGGCCTCAAGCTTGCTGTAGCTGCGAACCCTAAAGTGTTCGTCGATAGTTTTAACGAATGCTTTAAAGAAGGAGTATTTCCTGATGCATGGAAGGGCCAGCGGCTAGTTTTATTGCCGAAGACTGGGAAGCCACCAGAAGATCCCTTAGGATATCGTCCTATATGCATGTTGGATACAACGGGGAGTTGTTCGAATGCATAATCAGCGATAGATTGTTAGAAGTAATCGAGGAAAAGGGAGGCCTCTCAGAGACACAGTTCGGCTTCAGAAAGGGGCGGTCAACAGTAGATGCAGCCAGTTTAGTAAAGCAGTTGGCGGAAGATGCAATCAGTGGCGAAAGGTGGAATAGAGGAGCAAAGGAGTACTGCTTGCTTGTCACCCTCGATGTAAAAAATGCGTTCAACACCGCAAGTTGGAAACACATAAACGCCGCTCTACGCAAATTCGAGGTACCCGCATACCTTCGCAAGATTGTAGACAACTACTTAGCTAATAGAGTGCTACTGTAAAATACGGAGAATGGTGTCAAAACACATAAAGTCTCGTCTGTGTACTCCGACTATCCTTTCCACAACGAGTGAAAATTGTTGGATTTGCTGAGGACATAGCGCTAGTGGTGGTAGCGAAGCATCTAGAAGAAATAATTATCGCAGCAAATAGTTCAATCGTTCAGATCCAAGCATGGCTGGCCGAAACAGGACACGAACTTGCGCACCAAAAAACCGAGACAGTTCTAATAAGCAGTAGAAAAGTCAGAGAAGTGGCGACTATAAACGTTGGTCAACAAGAAATTACGTCAAAGGCGGCCTTTAAATACCTCGGCATAATGTTTGATGCGAGGCTTACCTTCAAGGCGTACATTGATTATGCTGTCGAGAATGCCGAAAAGGTGGCAGGGGCACGAACAAGGGTTATGCTGAACGTAGGAGGCCCGAAAGAACAGCGTAGACAGCTATACGCAAGCGTCGTGCGCAGTGTGCTGCTGTACGGTGCACAAATCTGGTATGAAGCGTTCAGCAAGACGTCATATGTACGAGAAGCAAAGTCTTTGCACAGATTTTGCGCTATCAAAGTATGCAGTGCATTTCGAACTACGTCCGAAGAAGCAGCACTAGTGGTGGCAGAACTCTACCCCATTGACATTTTAGTGGAAGTGACAGGCCCCAGGCCTATAAACCAAACGAGACGCGAAGAGGTGACACAGAGGTGCTTGCAGCAATGGCAAACGAGGTGGGACCGCGCGGCCAGCGGTCGTTGGACGCACCGCCTCATACCCTCGATATCAAGGTGGGTAAGTAGGGAACATGGGGAAGTGGACTTCCATTTGACCCAAATATTGACAGGGCATGGGTGCTTTAAGTCATATTTATACTGATTTAAGCACGAAGACGATCCCTTCTGCACCTTCTGTGCAAAGGATATTATTGAAGATGCTGAACACTACTTTTTCGTCTGTCCGAGGTTTGCAATCGAAAGGGATGACTCGAGCAGGAAGGTGGGGAGGCCAATTACGGTTCATAACCTTGTATATACTATGCTTGAGTCAGAGGATAACTGGTCCGTTGTTTGCAATTTGGCAAGCACAATTTTATCTAAACTCTGCAGAATTTCATAGATTGGCAATAGGCCGCTTCCCCTCCGCGAAGTAATACCTTACGGTAGTTCCACGGTAGGAGGGAAACGGAGCAGGGGTGGGGTTTTAGTGCGGTGAGCCGAAAGGTAAGTCCTTTTCGGCTTTCAATGCCTTGTGCCACCTCTACAAAAAACAAAAAAAAAATGAAATTTTGCAAACCGAATTTGTGTACATTACGTACATTCACACACGCTCTAGGCACATTTTTACGCGCACACAATTCACACGTTTTCACTATTATTTAATTACCTTTTAAATAAAGAAGAACCGCTTCCATATTAATTTCTTTTACAAATTTTCCGAGCTTGTCCTCCGACGTATCTCTATCAATTATGTCACTCATTTGAATTTTTTTCTTTTAAACGACCGCACGCGCGTACAATTCTAAAATAACTGAAAACAATTCGCGATTGAAAGCGCCTCGAAATATTCCATTTTTGGTAAATTTTCTTGACCGAAAGTTGGCCTTTTTTGGACTTTTTTAAATTGTTATATTTCTGTGTTGGTAGTGTAGTCAATCTCACATTAAACTAAAGCTAAGGGTCATTTTAAAAGCATATTATAAGCGCAACTCTAGATTGCAAATACAAATCTTTTTGGCTATTTAAAAACCTGAAATGTGACTCGATAGAATTCCAATACCAAAATTATTTAGCGGAAGTAAAAAGAATATCTAAGAGGCTAAAGTCAAATTTTGGGATATCTTAATATTAATAAAAAAACAAATTATGTCAAAATAAAGATAATTAATTTTTTCCAGTTGGTCTACATAATGTATATACTTTTTTAAATTTTTAAGCCCCAAATACTAAAAATCAAGAAAAAAAATAATTTCTTCATAAAATACCTTTTTTGAAGAAAATTGTATAATTAATACTATAGTATAGAAATACAAACAAAACGTATAAAATGTTCGTATTTAAATTATTTTTAAATTGTCATTAATACTTTTTTAAAGAGTCAAGTAGTTTCCGAGATATTATAAATTCACATATATGTAATACTTCTATATTGCTAGTACAATATGACCACAATGAGTTTTCAATTCGAAATCAAAGAAAGACAGCCTATGAAAATTTTTGTGATTGTAGAAGTATACATGTATATTTGTAAACTACTACATAGAATGAAGTGCCATATCATAACAGGGGCGGTTCAGGGAATTCAAATAACAAACACAAATTTGAGGGTGTAAGGTTTCCTTCAAGTTGCAATGTATATCGAGTCCTGACCGCGAAAATAAAGTAAGCGAAATTTTTTCAAAATTTAATTTTGATGCATAAATATTCTTAGATCACCTGCATCAAAAAGTAATTAAAAAATAAAATATATACATTATTTTAGCGGTTAGGGCTCGATATGTAGACTTTCTCCGATGCTCTTCGTTATTTGGAAATCTGAAAAATTGGAAGATAGAAGATCTTTTCCTAACCAAGACAAAACTTATTTACACATAAAGCGATGTGGTATTTTATATGTTGGCCGAATTCAATAAAGCACGCTATTCGATTCCCTTCGATGCTAATTGAAGCCAATTGGAAATGCCAAATGATGCTAAGTCCTTCTCCTCTGCAACCACCAACGTCCGCAGCGTTTCTCATAGATTTACAAAATTGTATTTTTTTGTTAATTTTTCATATGAATTGTTTTTAACTAAGAATTTGTGAAGCCGCTCCTGAATTTTCAAAAGTAAAATTGTCATTTTGAGTACATTCTCTTGTCGGGTCTCTCTTTCTTTTTTCAATATTTCGGCACTCTGATGTTGGGGAATGTACTTTGAATGTACTAGCAATATATATTAAAAGTTACAAGCAACATGAACAGTTCTACCGATTCACATTTTTGGAGTTTCCATAGCTAAGTCGTTATTCTAAATTATGCCGAAAAAAATTTTATATTTGCGATTCGGAGTTGCGATAACAATATGCTTTTAAAAGAACCATAAGCTGTAGTTTAATGTTAGATTGGCTACAACACAGCGCACGGCAGTGCGCGCGTGTCACGAAAGCAGCAACAGTAGCATGCTGAAATGACTCGCTTATATATACACGAGTTTTGGAAGTTTTTATCCAGACGTCCAATCGACATGTTTGATATATCGTTGGAAAGGTCTTGCAGAGTGTGTCCGGAAAATATATTCAAGCTTCGTAAACGATTAACCGGATTCTTAAAAATTAGGCTAAAGTATTGCGAAACAAAAAACATTTTTGTGCTTTTGCCGGTTTTAGGGGGCATATGGGTACACCCAACATATTTAGTGTTATTTTATAGGCCAATACCTTTCAAACGATACCTTATATATTAAGTTCCGGCCACTAGTTGGAAAGATATAGAGGTAAATGTGTTTTGGTTCGTGTCTCCACTACGAGATGCTTTGGTATGTATGTGGCGTCTGTACGTACCATCATTTCATTTTTTTTCAAACTTTCAGGAATTAAAGTACACAAAAAACTAAGAAGGCTTTGTTCCAGGATGTGGGCGTGGCTGCTGCCTGAAATTCGAAAAAAGGCAATTTTTTTAACTACCACTGAGGCCGCACTACTCAGTCCATGTCATTGATGTGGATATCAGTAGAAGGGTCTTCAAACAAGCTATCTAGCGCTATGTTTTGTGTTTATAAAATATAAATACGCCATAACGTTATCGCCTGAAAACTAAAAATCCGGCTGCTGAAAATAGAGATTTCGGGCATTTTCTCAAAAACTGGTCAGTCGATTTTATTCTAAGTTTCCACAAGTCTAGCCCAAAGCTTAGATTTCATCTGGTATATAGCTTATATCTGGAAAGAGTCTTGTTGTGGAGATATTGCTATTCAAATTGAAAAAATGTCGGTCCAAAAAGGGTCAAATGGTTAAAAATTAACATATCCGTCTAATTTGGTTACTTTAAGATATAAAAATAACATACCCAGTTCCCCGAAAAAATTGCCCATTCCCCGATTGCCACTTAAACCGAAATTCCCTGCAAATCGGGGAATTTCCCGCGAGTTGACAATCTGAAGGATGCAGCGGTGCTAATCACTTCGTACATGTCTTTGAAACCACAATTTGTGTGTATTTTAGAGTTCTTTTCAGTCACATGCCGAAATTGTAACATTCTTTCCCATTTTAATTGCAGGTATGTACACAATATTTAAATATGCTACATGGGTTTATCACCCGCACTTAACCTACCTGGTATTTAGCTATAATTGTACATAAATATGTATGTATGAATGCATTTAGTTCACCCAATGTTCCGCTACTACTTACATACATATGTATAAATTGCCACTGAGCAAAAATACTTGAGAAAAAATCATTAGTTTAATAGCACGAGTGCAACACCGTACACGTGATAGAAGTAAAACTTCTTAATAAAAAAGCACATGTGTGCGCCCCACACCCAGAAGAAATCTTAACAACAATTAAACTACGAGGCAATCAGACGAATACAGTTGTTTATTGTCCAAAATTGGTACCAAGTTGATAAGTTTTTATCATTTCTCATATTTTTTTTTATTTTTAATTTTTTCGAATACATATCATCCTTGATATCATCATATCCTTGATCATCCTTTTTCGCTTTATTCCGTATTCGAAAAACTATGTGTTTCAATCATATATGTAATACTCCTATATTGGCAGTAAGAGCTAGTACCGTCCGAAAACACTACAGTACAGATATATCAATAAACACGTACGAAAGAAAAGGACACATACGTTTATAAATAAACATGTACACAACACATATACAAAAACGGCACTCAAGTACACAATACATTGACAAAAACGGTACTAGACTGTCTCGCTTTGATTTCGGAATGCTTACACATTGAGAAGTTAGCTTACTGCCAATATAGAAGTATTACATATATGGTTTCAATGGACACATCGATTTGAATACATAATTTAGATTTAGAGAATATTTTTAGCAATTTATTTGAGAAAAAAAAAACATTTAGTTTATAGTTTGTATTTTCGTCGATTTTAAATTTGCTACCCCAAAATAATTGATAT
>NW_023458790.1:16691-20158 GCF_013731165.1 Rhagoletis pomonella
AATTGTTGAATATAATTGTTAAATGGCCAAAAAATAACAAAAAACAATTAACTCTATTGTTAACAGAAAAAATAGTTTTGAAATTATATTTCTTATTGATTTTGTTCACTGTTTTTGAGAACCCTTCAATATACGGAAGCACCATTAAATTTTCCGTCCGGTTATTCTGATACTGTAGGTTTCTATCTAAATTATCACTATTGTTCTTATATAAGCGTTTCCTAACATAGAACTTGATAAACTTATGAGGGTAACGATTCGCTAGTAAGACCTTTTCAACAAATTTTAAATTTTTTTGGTGGTGTTTATGATCCGCCAACTTAGTCGCTTTATCAACGAGCATAGAAACAACTCCCACTTTCTGGCTCAATGGATGTGACGAGTAAAAATCAATATAGCGGAACGAGGTAGTGGGTTTGTGGTACCAATCGAAAGAAATTTTGTTATCACACCTCGTTATGCAAACTTCTAAAAAGTTGATATTGTAATCTTTTTCTAGCTCGAATGTGAATTGCAGACGGGAATGGAAATTATTGAAAGTATTAAGAGTTTCATCAAGTTTATTCTTAGGGACAGCGGTGATAATATCATCAACGTATCTATAGTAAAAGGGTACCTCAAAGCTCAACTTATCGAGGCAGGAAGCTTCTAAATCCTGCATAACTAAATCCGCTAAAATAGGGCATATTGGACTCCCCATCGTAGTACCAAAAATTTGCTCATAGTAGAGGTTGTTGAATTTGAAAACCGTGAAATCCATTAAGAGTTCAATGCACTGTTTCAACTCTCCAAAAGGGATCTTAGCGTTATTTAAATAATTCCGTCTAGAATTGATTGCATTTAATACCAGTTCTTTTGGTACGTTGTTGAGCAAAGCAGTAACATCCAAAGAGATAAGAATGTATTCGTCTTGAATAGAAATATTTTTAATTTTGTTAAGTAAATCTATGCTATCTTTAACATAGCTTGACGGTTTAGGCAAACTATTAGATAAAATGTCTTGAACAAATCTGGCTACTTTTATAAATACTATACTTTTATAAATATTCATGTAAAAAAGGATTAATATCAATGAAGAAAACGGGATTCATTTTTAAAGTTTAAAATGTATTAAGAATTTAGAATCATAAATACTCTTTTGATATTTTTATACTACGTAAATATATGTAGGCATATTTTTGAAAAATTGTCCTTCATTTTGAATCCATATTTATGGTCACCGTACGTATAATTGGCCATGTGAAAAGCACGAATTTTTCAAATCTAAGCCCGCGATAGTTAATGATTGCCCTTGTGCTTTATTTATAGTTATAGCAAAGGCAATACGCAAAGGAAATTGAAGCCGCTTGAATTCGAACGGTAAATCGTTGGAAATCATCGGTATACGTGGAATCAGCACATCTTCGCCTTTGAATTTACCGCTGATGATTGTTGCCTCGATCAAATTCGGTGTTAATTTTTTTATTATCACTCTGGTTCCGTTGCACAGTTTCGCGTTCAAGTTCCGAGGTGGCTCCAAAGAATTAAGAAATTCAGTTGGGTAATTAACAGCTTGATCTTTGTCCATTACTGTATCAATCGATTTATATTCGACTGCTTCTCCTGGAATTTTCAATTGAATTTGACCACTTATTTTACTAACATCATCGTTATTCGGAGCTAAAATTGCACGTTGGCGGAGCCATTCCTGATTTCGGTAGTTGATCGTTAAGTTCGGAAATACTCTGTCGATGACGTCTTGAATGCTCTGCTGCATTTGACAAAAGTTGGACGGAAATGATATCTCATTTGTTGTGCAATCAATATGAACTTCACCGTTTCCGATATCTAAAAGTCACTTTGAAAATATTGGGGCAGACGTATCTTGCAGCAAATGCACTCGCATATTTGTTTTGAGCGTAATTTTTTGACATAGTTCCACAGATGCGATGCCTTTAAGCACGCGTTCAGCTCGTCTGCAGGCGTTGATCGTGGTATAACGGGTAATGTTTGACGAAAATCACCTGCAAGATGTATAAGAGCGCCTCCCATCGGTTGGTCTTTTCCACGAAAATCTCGCAGAGTTCGGTCAAGTGCTTCGAGCGATTTCTTATGTGCCTTGGTGCTTTCGTCCCAAGTTATAATTTTGCACGTTTTAAGGACTATGGCCATACCAGAGTTTTTGCTGATGTTGCATGTAGGTGTTTCGGTCTGGTTCAAATTCAATGGAAGCTTAAGTGCTGCATGCGCTGTACGTCCTCCATAAAGTAGTGTTGATGCAATCCCCGATGATGCTACTGCTACTGCAATCCCATTTCTCATTCGAACTGACGCCTATATTAAATTGATGAGAAAAGTTTTGCCGGTACCTCCTGGAGCATTTAGGAAGATAATTCCGCCATCTGCTTTGGTTACACCTTGCATGATTTTGTTATAAGCTTTTTTCTGATCAGCAACTAACAACTCTTTTTGCGTTTGCACAAATCGATCAAGCTGATTTGCATCAAACTGCTGTTATCGCATCAAGTCTCTGTCTCGTACAGCATTTCTATCTCGTGTCGGTGCTGGCATACCGAGTTAACAAAGAGCTTTGTTGTTGATTGACATGCATAAGTCCTCCATTAATATTAAAGCTTCATTGAAAATGGCATCCGAATATTCCTGATTTGGATCGCTTGCACGTGCTTGTCTTAGAATATCTTCACTGAGGCTTTCACGATGCATTTCCCACAGTTGCCGAGGATTCGATGGTGCGCATGTTGTTAAAATTATCGCAAACAAAGCTCGTATTTGCCTTGGATGGCACGTGAGTGATGCTTCGGTCAGAGTTGTGTTCCAATTCTGATCATTCTCAAGTAAGCCCAGTTTAAAGCACGCTTCTCTATACGTTTGGTATTCTACTCCGTCGATGGTTTTCAATGCAAGAAATGATGTCGGCCCTTTGATTGTATGCAGCAACAACCGCAAATAATAGCACTCGGCGTTTTTTAGATGAACAGAATACACACGTCCCAATGCATCGGAGGAATATATACCAGGATTCTCTGGAACAATTGCACCTCTTTTTCTACTGTTGAACTTTCTTGTCGATGTGTTCCACGTATACTATTTGGGCACATCTTGATACAGCAACGTTTTAGCAAAATTTTCGGATGTACACAATTTCTTCGGCGAAATAAACCCGCTGACCATTTTCCAAATGAACAGCGAGATGTTAAACCGTTGGATATCGTTCGTGAATATTGAATGCAAATATCCGCCATACTGCTTCGTTACTGCTGATGTAGCGCCCTGTTTGATATTGCGTGATCTCATCACCTCGATTTGCTAATCCGAATACTGCCATGTCACTGCCCTTGTTAACATATTTACAAATATATTTCATGGACTTTACCGAATTACAATACTCAACATTGATGTGAGCATTAAACATTTTTGAAAGTAGTGGCGAGTATGGCACGATCCATCTATTGTCTATGTCGATATCT
>NW_023458790.1:20258-29766 GCF_013731165.1 Rhagoletis pomonella
ATATTAACATATATGATCCATTTTGTCCGAGAAGTGGACCAGGGACCGATCTGTTCGAAGAAATCGTATTTATGGTCCGATTTGCTTAAAATTCGGTACGTAGGTAGCTTTTTGCCTGGATAAGCTTATAGATTCCTGTTTTCCAATTTTCATGCAATTTCGAATATAAATAGCTTTAAGTAACGACCATATCAAGGGGCGAATTCGTCACTAGGCAAGATTTTTTTGCGCCAATCTGAAACAACGGATACTGTCAAAATATAATTATAATATATAATATATCTTAACTAATATATATTTAGAAAGCCGTTTGTTAGTTTTCGCAAGGCTCGAGAGCGGCTGAAAAGATTTTTATGAAACTGCCACCTGCCGCACGTGTCCCAAGGATGGTTTTAGGCTGAAAAAAATCTATATGTAAAGGGGGCGTGGCACTTCCCATACAAACCGAATTTCTCATGCTACATATTTCTGAAAGTGTGCATGGTAGAGTTTTGGAAATTGGTATGGAGATATACGAAATCAATCGCATACCCTTGGAGAAAAATTTTAGCTATTGTAAAAAGGGGTTGGACATCTCCCATACAAACCGATTTTTTCATACTGCTTATCTCTGGAAATTTTTTGGTAGAGTTCTAGAGTTTTGTATGGAGATGTACGAAATAAATCGCATAATCTTGGAGAAAAATTGGAACTATTGGAAAAGGGGGCGTGGCATCTTCCAAACAAACCGAATTTTTCATACTGCCTATCTTTGGAAGTGTTCATGGTAGAGTTCTGGAACTTGGTATGGAGATATACGAAATCAATCGCATACTCATGAAGAAAGAGGGCAGCTGTTGGAAAGGGGGGCGTGGAACCTCCCATATAAATCGAATTTTTATACTGCATATCTCTGAAAGTATTCATGGTACAGTACCGGAACTTCGTATGGAGATATGTATATAGTTGAAATCAAGCCCATACTCATGGAGAAAATTTGGGCTATTTGAAAAGGGGTGTGAGGCCTACAAACGTACCGACCTTTAGCTATCTTTGAATGAATTTTTTTATTCTTCTGTAGGTGTGTTTGTGAGTGAAATCCTCCTAAATGGTTGTACGGATTTTAACGAAACTTTTTGTGTATTTGAGTGGGTCTCTGGATGGTTTAGTTTCACAATTTAATCCGACGGTTGGCGCTATAGTTGAGTTATTACTAAAAATCTTATTTATGATCCGATTTGGCTAATGTTTTAAATATGTATGCAATACTATTGCAAAAACATGCTGCCAAAGGGGCCGTCAAGGTCAGATTAAATCGACCTGTTGCACCATTGAGTATATCGAACGCTCCTGCGTTGCAATTGGCCCAATGGATGTGATTTTCCAATATTATTATGCGTTCAAACTTTTAAGGTATTTCGTCTGAAATAAGTATATGTATATTGCATTTCTGTAGAACAATGATTCGCAGCCATTCTGAAATTGCCACCTACTATACTGTAAAGCTTCTAGGACATTCACTATAGAACCGGGTCATTGTTGCCGCCAGGGAGTGAAGAGGAAAAAATTTATTTCGCTTTGCGAATAACCGTGCTATGAAATGCCGCACAACTGGAGAATTTCAAGAACGGATATAACACTTTCCTTATGTTATTTAAAGCGGCAAATGACCACCAAACCTTAATCTTAGCAGGCAAATGTGCCAATGAAAATCGTAAACGTGAATTGTTGGTGAAAATGTTGTACCAAAAAGTTTCAATAAAATATATAAAAATTTTGGGCGGGACGAAGTTCGTCGGGTCTGCTAGTGTATGCATAAAAACAATGTGCACCTAGTTACATATGTATATGTATATGGGTTCGTATGAGTGAAAATAAAAGTCAGAAAACGCATATAGTTCTCGTACAATGGGCCTTGGCCAATAGGCTTAAAATTTTTCAAATTAAATCAATGTAAGCTAATATAGTTACTAGTTTCAAATTTAATAACATTAAGAAAAAGGTTTTTCTTTTTAAAAAATTTAGTTTAAGAATTATAATAAAAAGCTTAAATAAGAAATACATAAAAAAATAAATCAAATGTCCGAGATTTGACCTCGCATCTCTCGAGTGGCGCACCAGAGCTTTGCTATTGCGACTTTTGCAGCGCCGCAGGCAAAATGGCATACTTATACTTATGCCTTTGGCGGGGGATGAATTTCCAGACTATCTCATCAACTGTTATGCATTTCTACTAGTAGATGCTGATGCACAACCAGACAATTGACATCTTGTATGACATCGCCATGTTAAAAATACCAGTCGCTAACCTTGAAAAGGGATAGAATGTGAACTAGTTGCGCTGAAACTCAAACTGGGAGCATTCTACTTCCCAACTGGTAGCTTTCCCTACAGGGGCATTACTCATTAGTGGTGTAGTTGTCAGCTAGTCTATTTTTATAGGATTCTTAAAGTTTAGTTAGGAATTCCATTTAACTCTTCTAACCCTCTTCTGAAGTCACATCTGGTTGTTGAGTTCCTCTGCTAACTCATGAATATTTAAAAGTTTCACTGCTCTGGCAAAGAAAAAGTTGCGCATGCAGCTGCACGGCAAATTTGTATCTCTATGTACTGCATACCTACATATGTATGTTTAAATAGAGTATGCATTTTATGGAGCGATGTGGTGAAGTAGGTGGCGTTCAAATAAAATATCCTCTTGAATTTATAAATTCATCATTAAAAGTTACTATTTTGTTAGTTTAATTAAATACGCAGAGGGCAACACTGCAAAGCCAGAGTTTGAAGTAGGATGAGGATTTGAGTTTTTCGATTTACATAAATTAAGCGATTGGCAGCACCAATTAAAAAAGTTTGTTATTTCTTCAAGCGCTCAATATGCATATTCCAATTCCTTACGTGGTTTGTGCTGGAAAGTGCATAAAGCCCGATTAAAATAGAAAAAATAAATTTCAAAATTTTCATTTAATAAGCATCTTCTTTTGTAAACGACTCCCAAAAGAACAATCGTTTAAATGTCGATTTGTACATAAAGAAACAACACAACTCGAATATGAGGCATTTTTTTTGGTGCCGCGGCATAGCGCCAAGTGGCATAACTTCAGTTTTCTAATTAGGATTATGTCACTCCTTGTGCAGAAAGAAGTTTTGCGCAAAAATATTTCCGCCGCTCTTTTCCGGCAACACAGAAAGGAGAATTGCCACGACTCTTTCTAGGGGTTTGTCGCCTTAAAGAAAAATCTTGCCGTACAAATATTGTTTCTGGGTAGGTATTCTAACGGAATCCGCAATAAAATTTAAATTTTTGGAAATAGTCGATTTTTAACAACTTGCCAAGTATATCTTATCATAAGTTTTCGAAAACAAATTACAAAAAAATGTTGCCTCTCGCAAAATAAACCATCTGGTCATAAAACAAAATTATTTAAAAATAGTTTTTGAAAAACGCCCATGTTATTGAACCATGTTTTTTATAGAGAATTAAACAAGGATTACCATGGTGTAATTTTAAACCCCTTATTTATTGGTCTTCACTACGCAAATCAACTTCAAAAAGCTCAGTAGCTAAGTTAGCTTTAGCGCAATCTCATATGTGTACAGAAATGCCCGTTTCTTTAGCTTCAAAACGACGGTATCATGGAGTCTCTACGATGAGCAGAACCCGAGACATAACGATTTGAAGAAGTACATGATTAAGCTTAGTATCCAGCTCTCAAGAAAAGCAAAAACTCCATATAAAATGACGTACAAGAAATGCTCATAAAAATTTCTTGTGTGAAGTTTGAGTTGGCTTTCCTTTATGGCCGTTCGTTAAAGGGAAGTGGGCGAAAGGTAAGTGGGCGTGGCACCTCTAACCCACCTTTTTGGAGAGGGAATGAACCGCCATTGACAAAAATGCAACCCCCGACCACCTAGGTCCCCCTTCGAAAAATTACCAAAAACCACAATTTTCATTTGCGTTTATTCGCTTGAAAAATGTTAAATATTCATTTGCACAATACATTTTTATATACACATTTTTATATACAAGACATTTTTATAAAACACCCAGTAACCAAAACATACATCACTGGGGCGGCAGCCCGAGGTTTACCACACAGAAAGGGAATTCTCCTCATCCTTTCCCAAGGTTACATCACTGGGGCGGTAGCCCCAGTTAGGTCACACAGAAAGGAGAATTCTACGTAGTAAGGGTTATAATCCCTAAGCGCGGCCGAAGGCCGCCTACGCAGAAAGGAATTCTACGCAAAAATACTGCGGACGCAAGTAAAAATTGCGATTTTTGGCCATTTTTCTAAGGGTCCGTAGGGAACCATAGGGGGCCTAGGTGGTCGGAGGTTGCATTTTTGTCAATGGCGGTTCATGCCCTCTCCAAAAAGGTCGGTTGGAGGTGCCACGCCCACTCCCCCTTCGCCCACCGCACCTTTAAAGAACGGCCATAATGGAAAGTTTCCCCTGAAGTTTTCTTATGCTGGTATGCAGCTCTTAGGAAATTTAGTACACTTTTTTACTACCTTTTTTCAATAAAATGCGAATATGGCAATGCCGGTTTTGTGAAGAAATATATTATCAACAATTATTTCTTGAAGGAAAGTGACATTTGCGAGACAATGAAAATAAATACGTTTAATATTATTTTATTAACCGACTTCCAAAAAAGGAGGAGGTTATCAGTTCTTCGGAATATTTTTTTTTTATTTTATTTTTTTTTTATTTTTATTTTTTTTTTTTATGTATGTTACCGCATAACTTTGGACCACGTCAACCGATTTTTTTTTGTTCTTTAGTTCTTTTTGCATCGGAAAGGTAGTGTCTCAGAGGTGGTCCCATACTAATCTGGTTAAGATCCGATCAGCGGATCATGAGATATATATATATATATATTTTTTTTATATGGGAGTTGAAGTCGGTTTTTTTTTTGCTAAAAATTACTTGTTTGTATTTAATTTTTATTTAAAAATTAAAAAATGGAAGAAGCTGTACCGTGTGTATCAAAACGCAAAAGGCAAATGAAGTGAAGGAGTGGCCCAGGATCTGGGACATCAGCAACCCATTGCATTGCAATAAGAATGCTGTGGATCAGGCCTGCCTTCATTTGAGTAATGCAATTAGGAAAAGTGGTACGTTCATTTTTGTTTTGTTTCGGGTGTTTAAGTTTAACAAAAATGTGTCTATGTTTTAGTCAGTGAATGCAAATCAGCCTGGACAAGCATGCGCGAAAGTTATCGTTATCATGCTAGGGTAGCAAATAAAAGCAAAAGTGGTAGCGCTGGTGGATAAATTATTGAAACCCCATCATTTTCAGCAAATGTTGATTGGGAGTTTGCGGAGGAAATGGCATTTTTGCCGAATGTGTCTCACAAAAGAAAGTGTGTGTACATAATTTGAACATTCATTAAATTAATTATCAATTCATTCTAAAGGACTTTCATATCTCCATTATCCTTCGGAAAGGATTCGCAAGAATAGGCCATACTTATCTGCGATGACTCGAATGTGTCGTAACCGAGTGTAACCGCCTCGCAACACTCATATGATTATGTGAGTACATACGTATATAGAGAAATTGTTTGATAACTTACTAGTACCAGGTTGACCGAGCTTTGCCCGGAGTGCATATACTTTTTTCGTGATTTGGATAGCTTTAAAAAAATATTTTGGAAATAAACTAAAAAAAAATAGGATTTCCATATCTATTAAGTAAATTCCTTACTCCAAAATTTAGGTGGCAACCCCATTCAAAAATACGCTGGAATGAATGGTACATATCTTGAGCGTATATGTTGTACTGTGTGTACATAAAAAAATGTTGATTGAGATTAACAAAATAAAAATTTGTACTACATAAAAGCGTGGCAATCCTGATGGAAAATATTTTCTGACCAAAGTTCTCAACAATACCTTTCGTTTCATATCCATATTGCTATGTTTTAGATAAATTGTGTGCAATCGAAAATAAGTGGCAACCTTACACTATTATCCTAAGACATAACATTTTGTGTATAGGGAAAGCATTGTTTAAGAACCTTCTCTTAGTACCCATGAATAGTAATATTTTACCTTTTTTCTAAACAAAAGATTAAATAAATATGCGATTCAAACTAAGTAGCAACCTTATTAAAAATATTTTTGAATTAGGGATCTTTAAAATACCTTCGATTTGATACCCATATTATGATGTTTTAATTAATTTGTAACAAATTTCAAATAGGTGGCAACCTTATACGAGTTTTCTCGGAGATATTGCCTATTCAGATAACCTTAACATTCAAAACATTATCTTTGTACATTAATTCATCAAAATCGTTATATATGTATATAAAATAATAGCCGTTTTCGTTGTTCGGAGTTAACTCAAAAACTACTGCATAGATTTCAGTCAAATTTTCACAGGTTATACCTTGCATATATGGTCCTATTATAGGCTACCAGAAGACTCGCTAGGTGGCGCTGGGGTCGAGTTATTTATAAAAGTCGTATTTATGAACCGATTTCGTTCGAATTCAAAAAGTGTGATACCTCCATGATGAGAAATACGTATGCGAAAAATAGACCCGCTAGGTGGCGCTGGTGTCGAGTTATATATAAAAATCGTATTTATCAAGTGAGTTCTTTTAAATTCAAAATGTAAGCTACCAGCATGATGGCAAACACGTTTACCAAAAATAGACCTGCTAGGAGGCGCGGGAGTGGAGTTATTTATAAAAGTCGTATTTATGAAACGATTTCATTGAAATTAAAGGTATAAGCTACCTGCATGATGAATAAAGCATTTGCGAAAAAAGGACCCGATAAAAGCCCTATTTATGAACCGATTTTGTTAATGCGAATTCGAAACGTTTATTACTTTCATGATGATTTTTTTTTAACTCTAAACATATATCGCACACTAAATCAAAAAGCGTCACAACTCAAAAAATGTGAAATGTTCAGAAGAGGCAGACATGGTTGCAATTTTATAATCAAATAAAGTTCCAAATGATATTAAAGCCTGTAAAAAGCTGATTTAGAAACAGTTTTTTTAGTTTTGTTCGGTAGTTTTGGCAATACGAGCCAATTTAGAGTTGTGACTCTTTAGTTGAAATTTTTTAGTTGGGTTTATGGTATTAAGTCAAATTGTGTCTCTTTAGTTGAAAATATGATTTGATTTACCCTTAAAAGTCCCCAAACTCTAACTAATTAGCAAAAAGGAAAGGAAAAATAAAAAATTAATAGATTAAAATGAATTTTATTCAGGTCCCAGTGTACAAATTAAAATACGTAATATATTTCATGAAAAAATAAGAAGTTTGAATTCAAAATAAAATTATACTAAACACATAGTAAGTTTTTATAATAAGCGTCGTAGAAGCTTTTCGGAATTTGATTCTTGTCGACTAGTTCCTTTATGTCTCGTTGCTTTGTAATAGGTAACGGCAGCTTTTCTGAATAAAGAGGACATAAGCTAAAAACAGAAAAACAAAAAAAAAACATTAAATAATTAAAAAAAATAAAAATAAATTAAAAAATGAGTTTCGATATGCTACTGTACATTGCATACGAATTAATTTTAACCAAAATAGGTACTCACTCGATTCAACTCAAAGTTGCAGGAAGCATAGAGTTCGTTTTTCTCACATATGCTCTTTGGTAATTCGTATCTTTATAGGATGTTTTATAAAAAAATGAGTCCATATTTTCTTTATTGACATGCAGGACTTTGATGTCATGCCAAACAATTTTCTCATTGTCTTCATTGGTCGAAAAATTGTGACCCCACCTTTCTTGGAGCGACTTTAAATCGTAAAAGACGTCATGAGTCAGCTCCCGAACCTTATATGGCGGGCCTGTCTTCTTTGCAGTTGCTATGAGGCTCGTGTATTGTTCTGGCAGGTATATGGGATTACTTATTAAGTGTCTTTTTATTTGTTTTTCAATTACGCTGTGTACGTTATCCCCTTCGTTTTGAGTGTGGCCGTGAATAAGATATTTGTGGGAAATGCTACGTAGATTATACTTAGATACTGCATAAGCGTACATTGAAAGTATATATTTATTTTTTTGCTGCCCACAGCAGTTATCTGAATAGAAGATTAAATCTAAATCTGGAGAGCTGTTTGCCTTTTGTACCAAATATTGAATATATAGGAGCACACATGTTCCAATTTCATTACATCCACGTTTTCCTTCAACTTCAGTCCAATAAAAGCATTCAACATCTTTAGCGCTGAGGCTGCTAACAGTAAAATTGTAAGAATTAATCTTGCTTTTATAGTAAAAAGATGATGTGAAGCCTTTTGGCAAGGGTAAAACAGCCTGTAGGTCGTATACAGCTACGCTTTTTTTTGTCTTATCGATATCATTTTCCATTCTGCATAACTTTTTCTCTTCCTGGTGTGTATCGTACTCTTTACTTAAATTTCTCTTGCAGTTTGCATCTGCATTTAGGAACGACTCGCAGAGATCACATTGATCTTTTTTTGGTTTAAAGAAGGAAATATTGAACTCTGTGTTAAATATTTTATAGAACAAAATTTTACTCCCAAAATTTAAATGTTCTGCTTCACGAAATTCTTTATAGTCTTTGTATAGGTCAGCAATACTTTTTCCACTTTCAATGAATTCCCGCGAGGTTTGAGCTCGTAAATAGTGTGATTCTATTCTTGGAATTTTTTCAATAAATTCTTTAATACTGTTCCTTATTTCAGGACTAACTTTTATATGGTTGTCATGCTTTCCGCGATGGTCAATCTCAACGAAGCCCTCACAATTCTTTTTTTCAATCACTGTACGTATTACTCTGTTATTTATATCAAGAGTTGTTATAAAAAAAGTCTTACATACTCTAATGAGTTCTGAGTTCACGTCGAAAAAATAGGCATTGTTAAGTTTGCGAAACCCTTGTGTACAGCTGTACCTGTATTTTGGTTTTACTACTTTCATGTGGCTAGCTATAAATTCTCGCTGTCTTTGCAAATCACGTAAATTCCAATAGTTGCTGAATATTCTAAAGCGTTGGGGTCTGGAAATTTTTTTATTGCATCGTAAGCGGCATTTTTCTTCACAAGATGAGCGTATTTGCCGTGCATGTATAATTTTTTGGGATTTGGAAAGAGGAGTATAAGAAAGACCACTGTCTCTCAAAAATTTTTGCTTCTTTTGTTTTTTGTTCTCACTTTTGTATTTACCGCGCGCTCTCTGCCTACAAAATGTATTCTCTTCTGTTTCTGAACTATATTCCGATGAGCTTATTGCTTCGGAAGGACAAAATTCACTCCCAGAATCACTAAATATATTCATATTGCTATCACTCACACTGAGAAAAGAGTTTAGTTACGTCAACTAAATATGTTTTCTTCAACACATGATTTAGTTATAATTACATTATTTGGTTATAGTTACCAAATGATGTGTTGAGAGAAATTTATTTAGCTGACTTTTTTCTGTGTGCAGAGGACTAGATGGTCTAGGATCAGCCGCTGTATTTCCGCTATCACTCATATTGCTATCACTCAGAGGACTAGATGGACTAGGATCAGCCTCTGTATTT
>NW_023458790.1:29776-37491 GCF_013731165.1 Rhagoletis pomonella
GTATTTCCGCTATCACTCATACTGCTATCACTCAGAGGACTAGATGGGCAAGGAACAGTCTCTGCATTTAACATCATCAGAGTTCTTGCATAATGTTCAATATTTGGCAAGACATTTTGTTTAGTTTTCACTAATGGAGGGGGGTAGGGGCACTCACCACTGGCAGGCACTTTCCTTTTGCAAATAAGCACACAATATTGTTTTTAAATTAATAGTATAAAAGTTAATATAGTTTTAATTTCTTTATTTTAACTTTATTTCAGATAACAATTTTTTTTATTTTTCTTGTGCACAATAAGTTTTTAGATTTTAACAATAAATTTTAATTTTGATAATTTGCAAAGGCCACGACAGCTAACTCAACGACAACTTATTTAGCGGCCGTCGATGACCGCTCGCTAAGGTGTGCAGTGAGCGTACAAACATACATAATATTTTGTTCTTAATGGTTTTAGATTAGGATTTTTCGAATTTATTATTTACGTATATTTTAGGGTAAGTATGGATATAAAAGGTAAGTATAATTGTAGGTCAGTATTCAATTTAAAAGGTAAGTATGTAAAAAGGTAAGTATAAACTTCAAGTTTAAGAGTAAATTCCACTAAGCAATGCACGGCGTATACGTAACATTTTTGTATAAAGTGAATATGTATTACCATACTCCTCGTTTAATATACATATTTCTAATATGATTTCAAGATTATCTCTAACCTTAATAGTAATACTTACATTGATTTAAATTATCAATTATCATAATTACTTGTATCAAAGATAATACGCTTGGTTATACTTACTTTTCTATAAAAAAATCACACCTCTGAACGATATCGCAAACTATTTCAAATTTTTTCAACTAAAGTGGCACAAGTCGAAATAAGACTCTTTAACTGAAAATAAAATTACATTATTGCTTAAGTGCGAACTGTCACAACTATAAATAGTACTCTTTAGTTGATACTGTTCAAGCAGGTAACATAAACGCAAGTAACATTAAAAGAGACATAACGGCATTTCTCCAGTTAAGGAAGGCAGTGTTGGAGAAGAATTTTTCCCAGTCGTTGGGGATGTGATCTGAAAACTGTTTTATGGGAAAAAGTCGATTTTGAAAAATTTTGAGTTGTGACTCTTTTTGATTTAGTGTGCGATATATATGTACATACATACATAAAATGATAGCCGTTTTCGTTGATCAGACTAAACTCAAAAATCAGTCAAATTGTCGGAGGTTATACCTTGTATATATTCCTATTATAGCCTATTAGACAACACGCTGGTGGCGCTGGAGTAGAGTTACTTATAACACCTGTATGATGTAAAATTCGTTTCCTAAAATTGAACCCGCTATATTTTATAAAATCTGATTGAAATTCATAATGCGTATTCATTTCATGACAAGCAGTGGTTTTGCAGAAAAGGGACCTATTGGATTGCGCTGTAGCCGAAATATATAGAAACCCACACGGGGTTTGATCTGCTTTGGCCCTATATTCGTCTTAGACGAATTTACTTTTAATATGGCTAAATGGAGGATTCGTTTAAGTATGCATGTAAGGACCGCAACATTGTGTAAGCGCACCTTTGTCTAACGCCCTCATGGACCCTAAATGCGATCTTGGACCTACCTCCGATTGACGAAATTGCTCGGGGCGGCCGTTAGTACAGCAGTAAGACTCAAAGAAACCAGTTCATAAATATTAAGGAACAGTGGCGTAGCCAGGGGGGATTTGGGGGGATAGATTCCCGCTTCGTCATTGAACTACAATTATTTACTTTTGAATTAATAACACAATACTATTTTATCCTTCTGATTATTTTTTTTTTATTTCAGACGGATGACAAATTATCTTTTAATGAATATATGAGTAGTCCACTTGCAAACAGCGCTATGTGATTTTATAAAAGTAAGCCATAAGTGAAAAAAAACGTCTAAGATAACAAGTAACATCCGAACTGTATCTTTTTTTATTACCTGAAAATTTTGATAAATAATAGCCTAATACCATAAAAAAAAAGGCGTGAGTACTAGGTACTCATGAAATTTGATGTGTAAACATATGCGTATGCCAAAGAATAAAAGTGCGTTTACATATAAATATAATCCCAATCAAAGCTCGTTAGCTGTCAAATTGGGTGTGCTTGTTCTTCTCACAATTTGAGGAAAAGCTAAGCTTCTTCTCTGTGCCACCATGATCGCTTTTTTTGCTACACATATTATGCTATTTAAATATATTTTAACTTTATATTTTATTAGAAATACATACCTTTAAAAGCCTCTTTTCCTTGCTAGCGTCAATTTTTGTTTACTTTTACATTTGACATCGATATAATCGATAAAACTAGGTTGGACACCAAAAAGTTATCGGTTTAATCTGAGATTACACAGCCACACAAAAAAAAATTTGTGTTCTGACCCAAAGGTCTCACTATGTGTACTTTATGTTTTTGGGGTCGCTGAATCCGAATCCGAGGTCCATTTAACCCCATCAGTTCAGGGTTTTGATATAACCCCAGAAAACCAATATGGAGGACACCTTTTGGAAAAATTCATCGGATTCGCTTGAAACTCGTTACTCGGGGGTTTTCGGGGTCGCTAATTACGAATATGATATTATTTTTTCAAAACTCAAAATGGCGGATCCAATATGGCGGACACTTTTTGTAAAATTCGTCGGATTCGCTTGAAAATCGTTACTCAGGGGTTTTAGGGTTCGCTGAACCCGAATTCGAGGTCTATTTAACTCTATTGAAATCAGATCAAATTCGTAATCGGTGACTCCGAAAACCCCTGAGTAACGATTTTCAAGCGAATCCGATGAATTTTACAAAAATGTGTCCGCCATATTGGATCCGCTATTTTGAATTTTGAAAAAATAATATCATATTCGTAATTAGCGACCCCGAAAACCCCCGAGTAACGAGTTTCAAGCGAATCCGATGAAGTTTTCCAAAAGGTGTCCGCCATATTGGTTTTCTGGGGTTATATCAAAACCCTGAACTGATGGGGTTAAATGGACCTCGGATTCGGATTCAGCGACCCCAAAAACATAACGTACACATAGTGAGACCTTTGGGTCAGAACACAAATTTTTTTTTGTGTGGCTGTGTTATTTTATAATTTTAATTTTGTATGGCTAATATAGGTTAGGTTCGAAATTAAATATTAATTTCTCTTAATTTTATTCATTTTGCTGATTTTAATCTGCCACTGACAAAATATGATACTTGTATATACTTGTGACTCAAGGGCGTTAAAATATTTTGAAAACACCGCATCAATTGCTGTTTTTCAGCTTATAGTTTGAGCATTTCTATTTGTATATATTCCTAAATTTAGTTTTTCTTTTAGGAACATAATCTGTGGTTCTGCTTCATTTGTCGCTAGGTTTACGTTAAAGTCATGAATACATATAACATAACATCTTTTGTTTGCAAAATGGGAAGCTAAATTCATTTGTTTGGCATTTCCCTTACTCTCGTCTTCTCTTTGTGAAATCTTGTATTAGCTCTGCTCCAGTACTCAATGAACTTACAGGTTTTTACACGAACTTGCAGGAAGTTACAGGAAAAATTATCCCGTACTCCAAAATCACATAACTGAGTGCGATATTTGGAGAGTTGTGTAGGGAATGAAGTTGCAAGATTTTACCCGATGCCTTTTTTGTTCCGGTACTTTTTGCTGTTACTCACTTTTTACTCTCACTTCAGAGAGAGATTTTGCTGTTTGACATTTTTCCAGGATTTTACACGAAAGTATTAGGTCAGAGCTATTATATCATCCATACATATGTAGTATATATGCATATATTCATGTATGTTCATCAGTTATCAACGGTCGCAGTTAAAATGACATCAGTATTTTTTTTAATTTTCGCCCTACTTTTTTATCAATAGCACTAAACCTATGCCTAAAACCATGCTATGAATATCACAACCACTTGCAACAAATGAGTCCATACATACATATGTATGCATACACAAACTTAAGTATGTATACATATATGTACAATGCCCTATGCATGCGCGGAGTTTGCATAATCGGAAGTAAAAATCTTAAATCCGCATTTCCTCTTACTATGCATGTACCTAAATGTATGCAACCATGTGCAATAGCAAGTAGGAACAGGGTGCCTCTAATGAAATTAAAAATTTTCTGTTATAGTTTGTTAAGTGTCGAGATCTAAAACTGTTCAGCTACAGAACTAAATTCATCAGCTGATTTTATGTATTATGTCAATAATTCACTTATTGAGAGAGGAGAGTATCGCTTTCTTAATGCTGAAAAGCGGATCTGATATATCAAACGTGCTGGAATGAGAGTTAAAATCCTGGCATAAGCAACGGAGTGGGTCGTGCAATTCAAAATTGGTTTTACAAGCTTTCAGAAATATGGGACAAAAGTGTCTTGATACGCGTGAGGGAACATTAAAGCTTACATCAGCCAGAAGAGACGGACTTGAAATTGAGCCAGTCAGTAATTTAACCATAAAAATTATACCAAGCATTTCCCTGCGACTGGCAAGTGTAGGAAGGTTAATAAGTTTTAAGCGACTCGTATAAGGTGGAAGACTATATTGAGAATCCCATCGGAAATTTCTTAAAGCAAAAAGTAGGAATTGTTTTTGAATTGATTCTATCTTGTCTGAGTAAATTTGATACCTTGGATTCCAAACCACCGAGCCGTATTCCAGAATCGGCCTAACTAATGTTGTAAACAGGGTTTAGTGATATAAGGGTCACTAAATTCTTTTGACCATCGTTTCACAAATGCAAGTACACCTTTAGCCTTGTTGACTGTCACATTAATGTGAAGATTAAAATTAAGCTTGTGATACCAAGGTCCACAAAATTGTATACCTGTTCCAGGTTATGGTTACCTATTATATAAGAAACTGGCAGAGCAGCTCTTCGCGAGAAGCACATTACTTTACATTTCTTAAGATTTAGAGGCATAAGATTTACTTTACACCAGTAAGCCATGCTGTTTAAGTCTGAATGTAGCAAAGACCTTTCTTCAATTGAAACGTACGATTTATAAAGTTTTACATCATCTGCATACATTAAACTTTTGGAGAATTTTATATCTGTAGAAATATCGTTTATAAAAAGCAAGAACAGAATCGGGCCTAGGAGGCTACCCTGAGCGACTCCTGAAGTAACATCAATGACGTCAGAGATAGTATTTTTAATCAATACCCTTTGTGATCTATCATAGAGGTGTGAAGAGATCCAACGTAGAAAATTAGGTGGAAGGCCAAGAAGATCAAGTTTATAGATGAGCAACGAGTGGCACACTTTGTCAAATGCTTTACTGAAAGCAGTATATATAACATCAACAGTTTTGCTCTCACTAAATGCTTTTGAGATATAGGATGTTAATTCAAGTAAATTTGTAGAAGTTGATTTGCCCTTGCAAAATCCATGTTGACTGTATGAAATGCTTGAAATTCTATCACTTCAATCGCGTCAACCGATTTGTTATAATTGCTTCAAATAATTTAGGAATTGCAGAAAGCTTTGCTATGCCCCGGTAGTTCTCCACTGAAGACCTGCTACCGCTTTTATGTAAGGGGGTTATGAACGATTCCTTCCATACAGTTGGAAAAACGCCCTCTTTAAGAGACAAATTAAATAAGGCTGTTAACGGCTCATAGAGATAATCAGCACAATTTCTAAGAAAACAAGTGGGGATCTGGTCAGGACCATAACTAAAAGACTGCTTTAAGGACTTCAGGTAAACTAAAACATCATCGGGAGATATTATAGGGTTATGTATTGAGTTAATTGGACTTAGTTTAAAAGGATAGTCAAAGTATGCTTGGGAGTTAGTGGAATAATTGGACTTAAAAAACTGAGCGAACATGTTAGAAATTGTTTGATTATCACCAGAGACGGTATTTTGATACTTCATGGCGGAAGGAAACCCACGTACATTTCGCTTGGAGTTTACGAAATCATAAAATGATTTGGGGTTATATATTATACGTCGTTTGATTTTACACAAGTAATCTTTATAACACTTTTTGTTTAATTCAAAGAACTTGTGACGCAAAAGTGAGTATTTTACATAGTATGAGTGTAAGCCGGTTTTTTTGTGTAATCTAAAATAACGTGACTTTCTGTTTTTCAAGTTTCTCAGTTCTTTAGTGAACCATAACTGTGTTTGTTCTTCAGGAACACACATGCGTTGAGGCACATACTTTACAAATAGTCTATGTACAGTACAATTAAAATGTGCAACGCTTTGCTCAACTTTTTCTTTGTATATAGGCCACGACAATTTAGACAATTCTTTATTCAGTTTTTTAAAGTTGGCTTTCGAAAAATCAAAGCGAATATTTGGTTCGTATGTTTGGACATCGCAATTTTGACCATCGTTTATAATTTCGTAAGATATCTCAATAGCAGGGTGGTAGACATCTTCGGGCAAAACTAGTGGGTCACATTTATTTACAGCCGACTTAGATGCATCATCAACATAAACAAGATCTAATACTTTGCCAAACTTATTGCGAAGTACATTAACTTGATTCAGGCAGAGTTCTGCCATCTCCTCTAAAAATACGTTGTTGCACGCGCTAGACGAGAAAGGTACAATATCATTGTCAATGATGTTCCATGATACATTTGGTAAATTAAAGTCACCCAACACAATCAATGAATCAGAGGGTTTAATCATTGAATTAATTGATTTCAGTAAAGATACATGTTGGGAATACACTGATAAGTCAGATCGGGGAGGAATATAGCATAGAGCTAAGTAAGTAAACCCCCTTCCAACCTGAACACGAATGCATTTGAATTCTGCAGATTCAATGTGTGGAAGACTAACTTCTTCAGATGGTTTTGAAGAGTCTACGGCAAAGAGTACGCCACCGCCGACTCTGTCCTTCCGATCTTTTCTGTAGATATGATAATTATTTGAAAGAATCTCTGAATTAAAAGTGTGAGGCTTGAGCCAAGTTTCAGTCAAAGAAATTATATTATAATTGCATTCAAGGCCATTAAGATATAAATTCGTTAATTTAGTATTTATGCCTCTTAAGTTTTGATAATAAATACTTAAAGCAGATTTAGTAATCAGTTTTTTGGTTCTGTATTCTGACGGGGAATAATTGCTAAATTATTATTTTTGTTGGGCCTATACTCAAATTCACGAACGAAAGCTCCGGAGGGCCAAAAAGAACTACTAAGCAGCATGTCAAAATTTTCTAAACTTACGTCTATTTTAAATGAAGAAATATTTCTTTCATATTTAAAATTAAATTTTCTGATACTTAAGTTGACAGTTTTAACTTTGGACGAGATGTAAAACTTTATATCGTCCTCGGAAGTATCCCTCGAAAATCTAGATACAAATATAGACTTCTTTGGGGGAACCACAACCAGTCTCCTAGTATCAGACTCGATTACCGGCGGACGGGGTTGAGTAACTGAGTTACTAATTGAGGGTAGAGTAAGCGTTGGAAGATTAGATGGCGGTGCCACAACTTCAACGGGGGACGGGGAAGATACTGCAGGGTCGTTATTATTAGAAGCAGACTTTGATATATGTTCTTTTGAGGAAGATAACTCCGTTGTCTGTGGACATGGAAGACATGAAGACGCTTACGTTTTGACACATGCATGTCCTTCATAGATTGTACGGTATCTAAGCATTTAAAAGATTTAAATACATTTTCATAATGTTTAAATTTTTCGGTCAGTACCGACAACTC
>NW_023458790.1:37591-40299 GCF_013731165.1 Rhagoletis pomonella
CTATATGAGATATGAGTGGAAAATAAGCGATCACTATACCTTCAGCGCCCACTTCGCTATCATCTTTGAAATAAAGAGAAGGAGACAATTCAGCGGACAGATAATCTCTCGTCGCCAAACATAGGGTGGAAAGCCAAATCCTTCGATACCGATTTATTCCTTGAGGCGCTTAGGCCCGAACCTAGCCACACCAGCCTTAGATCGCCAGATGAATACTCGTTACTGGTCACAAAATGGCTGCAAAGAGCTTGCGATGCATCTATGAGCAGAAGATCCGCAATGAAGCACTACAGGGCCGTTTATCGGTGGAATGACACGATATCCAGCCTACGCGCCGAATGTCAACACGCGAGAAGGATTTGCCAGCGTTCAAGAGGAAGACCAAACCACAGCGACCTCCGTATAGAGTTCGCCAAAAAACGAAAGCAGCTAAAGGTGGCTATACGCAAAAGCAAACGTGAAAGCTTCTTGAAGCTTTGTGATGATGCGGAGATAAACGCTTGGGGAAATGCGTACAAAGTTGTTATTAACAAAATGAGCTGCCCTGGCCAAATGCCAAATTCTCCTGCGCTGCTAAAAACAATTATAAAGACCCTGTTTCCTGATTAAAATAAGTTCCGATACGTTGTACCTCGCAATACCCCTTTCTTGAACATACCACGGGTAACCGCAGAAGAAGTTTTGAAAGCATGTTCAAGAATAGGAGCATCAAAAGCACCAGGCCCAGATAAAATTCCCAATATCGCGCTCAAGACTGCCGTTAGCCACCACAGTTCAATTTTCACCGAAATGTACGACGTGTGCATCCGACAGTGGGAATTTCCAAAACCATGGAAGCGACAACGCCTTAATCTTATCCCAAAGCCTAAAAAGCAGCCAAACGATCCGAACAACTATCGCCCCCTCTGCATGCTCGACTCAATGGGGAAGATCCTCGAAAGAATTATCCATGATCGCGTCCAAAATGCTATTGAAGCATCTGGTGGTTTGTCACCCCACCAGTTCGGCTTTTGTAAATCAAAGTCCACCATTGATGCGATAAAAGTTGTCAGAGACCTGTCCGCAAAAGCAATTGCAGGCAAACGCTGGAAGGGAGGAACAATAAAATACTCCTTAATAGTTACTCTCGATATAAAAAATGCATTCAACACTGCAAATTGGCAGAAAATTACTACTTCGAAGATCGAATCCTCCAATATAGCTCTGCACAAGGTAGTAAAACATTCAAGATTACCGGCGGGGTTCCTCAAGGCTCGGTGCTGGGACCGCTTCTTTGGAACGTGATGTACGACGGAGTACTTCGACTGCGGCTCCCGAAGGATGTAACGATAGTGGGATTCGCTGACGACATAGCTATTGTCGTAGTAGCAAAACATATATACGAGATAAAGGCAGCTGCAACCGCTGCAATAATGATGGTGTCACAGTGGCTGGACTCAATGGGGCTGGAGTTAGCTCAGCATAAGACGGAGGCAGTCCTAGTCACTGGAAGGAAAATCCGCGAGACCCTCACTCTGCAACTTAGGGACTGCGAAATCTTCACAAAGCCTGCCATAAAATATCTTGGTGTAATGATTGACGCGAGACTAACTTTCAAGGAGCATCTCGAATTTATCTGCGAGAAAGCGAGTAAGGTGTGTTGTGCCCTGACTAAAATGATGCTAAACCTCCGAGGGCCAAAACAAGCCCGCAGAAGATTGCTAGCCGGGGTTCTCAAATCTGTGATACTTTACGGCGCACAAGTGTGGAGCTACGCAGTGGAAGTAAGATCATATATTCGCGGTCTCAGGTCTGTCTACCGGCTATGTGCGCTAAGGGTTTGCTTTGGCTATAGTACCGTATCCGAAGACGCCGCTTTAGTACTGTCTGGATTACACCCAATAGAGCTTCTGGCGAAAGAACTGTCAATGAATACACCTAGCAATCTAACACTTCCTGCTAGGAAAGCACTAGCCCGTAAACACACGCTAGAGATGTGGCAGAAGAAATGGGACGAATCGTCCAACGGACGCTGGACACAACGACTAATACCAAACATCGAAAAATGGATCTCCCGCCCGCACGGCGAAGTTAACTTCCATTTAACCCAGATGCTCACCGGCCACGGCTGCTTCAGATCGTACCTGAAACGCTTCAAACACGAAGAGCTTGACCATTGCGAAGCGTGTGGTGATGGCATTATCGAAGACGTCGAACATGTTTTGTTTCATTGCCCGAGATTCGATCTGGATAGAAACCACATTCGCTTTGTATTTGGAGAACACCCCACACCTGAAAACATGGTAGTTCACATGATAGAATCCGTTGAAAAATGGGAAGCGGTGAACAATGCAGTCACGCACATTTTGACCCAACTGAGAAGAGATGAGCAACGTCGAAATGGACGACACATAACTACGCCCAGATGAAATATCTACCACCAGGCGCGATATTTGGTCGAGGCACTAGCTGCTGAGGCATGAAGATAAGCAGAGGCGTTATATAATAGGCGGACGAAACATGGCGGGCGGGGACGCATGGACCCGACAAGGGTGGGTGCTTTTTCGAAGACAAAGGACGGGTCCAAGTTGATGCAACTTTCAACGGACTGCATCAGGACTGCAACGAACGTAGAGCTTCGTGCTCAACCCACCTCCCGACGAAATACTTGACGGTGGTACAGGGAGGGGAACGGTACATGACGGTAGGAGGTTTAGTTTGGGTTAAAG
>NW_023458790.1:40399-42337 GCF_013731165.1 Rhagoletis pomonella
ATTCCCGTAGTTAAGGATGATTAAGATTTTTCGTAGTCTAACACAACAGGTACTCGATTTTGTGCATCCAAACTCTTTATTAATAGCTTTGCAGAATTTTGAGTATTAGATTTGCATACCTACTAGCACAATATTTAAAAGGTATGAAGAATATGGGATTTTCCGGTAGTTAAGGATGATTAAGATTGTTTCTTGTTTGCTCAAAAGAAAGCTTAGGTATTTTTCTTTAAGAGTTTTGAGGTCGCTTAGTGGGATGCGACTTGTTTATCTATTAAAATGAGCATTTAGTAACTCGAAACAGCGTTTTTTTAATTTTTAATATATTACCTAAGTGTTTCTGAAACCTGAAAATGAGACATATAAAAAATTAGATACAATTACCTCTCCAACGCTATATAACAAGCAACTAAAGTTTCATACGCTCTACACTATAATACCCACAATATGTACACCTCTGGAATAAAATAACTGTTTTTCTATAGAATTGGTGAAAATTATGAATTTTTTTATTTATTTAGAATAGTTTTAATAGAGTTCCGCTGCTTCCTGCCAAGACGCAATGTTTTGGCCTGAGCTGGGTAAATTTTGTGAATCCAATTTTAATATCCTCGTGTTCAGATTGAAAGCTCGCGATTAGCTCATTCAGGTTGCAGAGAATTATCATCTTCTGCATTTGAACTTTCTTACCGTCAATTCGTACAGACACCAAAACAAAGGTTTTCCTTTCTTTGTGTTTGGGAGTGTGAGTATGCCATGCTCTGCAACTAATTTTTTAGCAATCCTAGCTTTTCTTTCTGATGTTCCATTGTTTTTGCGCGACTCCATGTCGGTGGAGCAAGCGTGAGAAGTTGAATTTTTTCTGCTCTACTAGTTGAAGTTTTGTACTTTTCTTTTATTTGCTCAAGGACTTTTACTGCATCCTTGTGGTATTGGTTTTGGCACTCATCCCTTGAAGTCATATTTTCTTCAGTAAAGTTGGAACCATCGTCATCGCAAATTCGTTCATCATTTTCAGAATCAATATGGTCTCTATCTAGAATAACGTCCTCAGAAGGCTCATTACTTTTCGAAGTCGATAATTCCTTCAATTTACTAAGCTCTTTCCTGCACGATCCACTAATTCGCATCCGTTTTTATAGCGTAGGGAATTTTGATATTAAGCCGTCAGAAAGCCGTCATGTATCTGAAGATATGTGGTTTTTTTTGTTGAAGGGATTAAAGCAAAAAGAAGCAAAAATTTCTTTATCAAGCTTAGCCTTTTTATGAGCCATAGCTATTGAAAATATTAATTATGTAAATAACACAGTCTTCATTTAGCGCTGTTTCTAAAAAAGTGGTCTTCAGAATGACCATACACTGCCTTCATAAACTATAGCTGATTTATTATAGCTACTTATAGGTTGCGCGAGTAGGTATGCATATCTATTGAGAAAAGGTTTGGACGAATCTGCTGTGGTTAGGTACAAAGAAAAATTTTAATCATCCTTAACTACCGGCAAATCCCATCTTCTTCATACTTTTCAAATATTGTGCTAGTAGGTATGCAAATCTAATACTCAAAATTCTTGAAAGCTATTAATAAAGTGTTTGGATGCACAAAATCGAATACCTGCTGTGTTAGACTACGAAAAATCTTAATCATCCTTAACTACGGGAATTGCAGATAGAGGGTATGAAACTTTGCTTAGGCATGTTATATACCGTTGGAAAGGAAATTGTATATACTTTCTCATATAAGTTTTATTTTCAGGTTTCAGAGACACTTACACAATAATACGAAAAAAAGAAGACAATAGGTCATATGTTAAAAATTAAAAAAAAACCGCTGTTTCGAGTTACTAAACGCTAATTTTGATTGATAAACAAGTCGCATCCCACTAAGCGACCACAAAGCTCTTAAAGAAAAATACCTAAGCTTTCTTTTGAGCAAAAAAAATT
>NW_023458790.1:42437-43800 GCF_013731165.1 Rhagoletis pomonella
ATTATAATTACATTAGCTTAAACGAAAAGTGAAAATCTTTATAAGATAATTTTATAGGCAAATTTTGAGTCGTTCAAAACGAAAACAATACCCTTACTTTTTTGTTTTTTGGTACTCTTCGCAGTTATTTGTCAAAAATTGACGTCATGAATATATAATTTGTGCAGATTGCGCTCCATAGCATCTACATTTCTAATCCGATTTTCATTATCTTTGACTCAAAATTTACTGTAATCATATATCTTTTATCCAGTTTTTAAAATAATGAAAAAGAACAATCAATTGAAACTGCGTATTTGATTGAAAATCTCACGTTTTTCGACTTTGACGACAAAATGCAATTGGTCGCCGGTAGCACTAATAATTTTCATTCAAGTCGCCACAAGTTATATATTTTGGTAAGAGGTACATCAATACCCTTCGAGCTATAAGTCGCTAACGTTGATTTGGAGATTTTTTCATGAGATATTGAAGAAAAGCTACGAAAAGTACAAAAAGGACACAAAAAAACTTTTTTGAAAAAATCCATCCAGGACCGACCTTTGAAAAACAGTAAGGTCCTCCAAAATCAGAACGGATGGTCACCGTAACTATAGTCCCAATATTTAAACCTGGTGACCGCAAAAATATATATAACTATTGATTTCTTGAACGGAAGTGAAATGCGAGCATGTGTGAGTGTGTACGTGGCAGCCATGATATTGCAGAAGTGATGTCAACATTGTGTCGGAACCGATTGGTATCATGTGGTCGCGACAAGATACGCAACATTGTTTCATGGCTCGATAAAGCAGTGCGGGATATGTGTATGTGTACGCAACATCGTTTAATGGCTCCATGAAGCAGTATGAGAGAGTGCGTGTGTAAGTGTGTGATTTAGGAGTAGAGCCTTTGAGCATACACGAGCGGATGAGGCAAGAGTAACTTGCTCGGCTTAATTACCAGTATAAACGGGGGCTAACAGTAGCCAACGGCATTCTTTTAGTGGTGATCTTAAGCCCGGGGTGTGCATAAAATATATTAAAAGTAGTGAGTTGTGAGTTGTGGAAAGTGCGCGGTTATACTCCGTTAAAAGAAAAAACAACTTTTTAAGGAAAGAAAACCGGAACGGTGTGTCCAAAGCGGTTCCCCAAGCATACCGCAAGCTGTCGAGCGGAGTCTCGCCAATTCCCGCTGCAAAGCAAAAAGATTGGAGTTCGAGGTAAGTGAAAGTCTCCACTTAGCAGTTCACAATCCTAAGCTAGTTTCCTGGTATATGCTTGTACGTATGTATATACGTGCGCTTGTGCAGGCACCAGAGAATGCTTATGTATACATATATGAATATACATAATGACTAGGCACGTTCAAACGCTTAACCTAC
>NW_023458790.1:43900-45759 GCF_013731165.1 Rhagoletis pomonella
TTGACATAATACTTATCAATTTGGCTCGTAGATATCGTCTTTGGTTTAATCTTCATACATATATCTATTTAATAATTTTTTTGCTAGGGTTGAATTTATTTTTGTTTGCTTACTATATTTGTTTTTTATGAAGCTGTAGGTTTTACTTAACTTTGCGTGAAATATGCTATTAAAACATGCCAGAAAAGGGACTTTCCCACTAGCTCCTCTATTTCCACTGGATCTATTTAATTTGTACGTTTCGTTTTCACATTATCCGCTTGCATTGGTATTTGTCTACCAAGTGCATTCGTTTATCAATTCCATTTTTAGCTTTTTCCTCAATTATTTTTCTTCCAGTATTTCTGGATTTTTTTTTTGTTGCTTTGCGGTGACTTTCGGAGCAAAAGTGTAACATAAGCACACAAAAGAACTAACTTCTTTTTTTATACCCGAGCGCACTTGTGCACAAGGGTATCATAATTTTGTTCACATAACGGTTGTTTGTAACAACCAAAACGAATCGAGATAGATATAGACGTATATATACATAAATGATCAGAATGAAAAGAGAAATCGATTAAGCGATGACTGTACGTCCGTCCGTCTGTCCGTCTGTCCGTCTGTCTGTCCGTGAACACGATAACTCGAGAAAAAATTTAGATATGTCAACAAAATTTGGTAAGTAGGTTTACCTTTATCCAAGGTAGGTTGGGATTGAAAATGGGCAGAATCGGACAATAACCACGCCAACCTCCCATATAACGGTATTTTCGAAATATGCAAAAACTACGATATTTCCGCAAATACTGGAACCAAATTGTTGAAAGTTGGTATGCGAAGTAGAAATTTGGCATAAAATAAGACAGTTATGAAATTTTTGGAAGTTGGGCGTAGCCCCGCCCACTTATGATAAAAAGCTGTATCTCTGTAGTCCCTTTACTAATCCCCACCAAACTCGCTGAGAACATTACTTAGGGCTTAGATAAGAAACCTGTTGAAAATTTTTGAAATCCGACAAGAACCACGCCCACCTCACATATAACGGTAATTTATAGAAATACGAAAACTGCGATAAATAAGTAACTATTTAAGCTAATTTACTCAAAATCGATATATGCAATAACCTCTTAGTAGAAAATTATAATTAGGTAAATTTTTGGAAAATGGGCGTGGCACCGCCCACTTATGGCTACATATGTGTATCTCTGTAACCGGTTCACCAATTTCTACCATACTTGGCACATTTATTAACCTTGGCGTGAAAAGGCAGTATGCTGAAACTTTTTGAAATCGGACTAAAATTACTGCCACTTACCATATAACGGTACTTTTCAGAAATACGAAAACTCCGATTTTTTAATAAACTAAGACGCCAACTTACAACAATCACTTAACAAGACGCAAGATGATTGATTACTTACTACGTAAGTGTATACTGATAACAGCCTTACCGATTTCCAGTAAACTTGGTCCAATTATTTCAATAAATCATAGTATATTATCGAAATGTTTGGAAAAATACTCTTGCTTATCATGCAGTTTACTGAGAGGTGAAAATACGATATTTAATATGTGCGCCGGGTATATAATGTTCGGTTTCGCCCTAACTTATACTTCTTTACTTGTTGCCTTTCATTTTTATGTCCACGAATATAATTAAGTTGTAACTTTTGTACTTTTATTTACTAGTATTCATATTCGCACACTTAAGTTTTTAACATTATTGTGCTTACGGTCAGAATTTTTTTATTAATGCACTTAAGGAATTCCCGAATACTTGCCGGTAGCGTAATTTAACATTTTTTCCCAATAATTTTTTTTTTCCGCGCTGTCACACGACGATCCATTTTAATGATCCGCGCACTACTCGCGATCGG
>NW_023458790.1:45859-47360 GCF_013731165.1 Rhagoletis pomonella
CGCGGATCATTAAAATGGATCGTCGTGTGACCGCGCGGAAAAAAAAATTATCGGAAAAAAATGTTAAATTACGCTACCGGCAAATATTCGGGAATTCCTTAAGTGCATTAATAACAAAATTCTGACCGCAAGCACAATAATGTTAAAAACTTAAGTGTGCGAATATGAATACTAGTAAATAAAAGTAAAAAAGTTACAACTTAATTATATTCGTGGACATAAAAATAAAAGGCAAAAAAAGAAGTTAGTTCATTTGTGTGCTTATGTTACACTTTTCCTCCGAAAGTCACTGCACAGCAACAAAAAAAAAATCCATAAATACCGGAGGAAAAAAAATTGAGGAAAAACTAAAAAGGGAATTGACAAACGAATGCACTTGGTAGACAAATACCAGTGAAAGCGGATAATGTGAAAACGAAACGTACAAATTAAATAGATCCAATGGAAATGGAGGAGCTAGTTAGTAAGTCCCTTTTCTGGCATGTTTTAATAGCGTATTTCACGCAAAGTTAAGTTAAGCCTACAGCTTAATAAAAAACGAATATAGTAAGCAAAAAAAAATAAATTCAACCCTAGCAAAAAAATTATTAAATGGAAATATGTATATCCTAAAATCTACAAAGTAGTTATTTCCGCTGTTCCGTTTCTGGGGCTGCTGGCGTCGTTGGCGCTGCTGATGTCGCTGGCGCTGCTGGTGTCGTTGGCGCTGCTCTCGCGTAATCGCTGGCTGCCTCGGTTTATTCAGCCCACTCACCAGTAGCTGACGATACTCTCACGTTGACTTGATTTCTCAGCTGTTGTCAGCCCACCGATCTCCTGTTTACCAGTATGTAGTCGTCGACCCAAATTACCAGCGCTGGAGCTCCACAATAACAACGTTTCCGCGGTGGCTCTGCTTTCGTGGGCCCAAAAACATATGGACAATGTCACGATTGAGAGATTACAAAGGTTGCGCCGATCTCGGACCGCTATTCCTCTCTTAACGAATTTGAAAGAATCGTTGTTTGCATGACGTCACACTTGCGCAACTTGTTTACGTTTTCCTTGCAACATTTTTTCTTCTTCTTCCATTCTTGCTCACGTTTTGGCATTTCTCTCTCGCAATTGCACCAGTGTGGCGTCACTCAAAAGCTATTCTCAAAAATCCTCTCTGATCGGCGCAATCTTGTATTCTATCATTCTTGGGACAATGTATACACGTTCTTGGCCGTTGCTGTGGGCCAGATACAATATGCGCGCTTTAGATTCTGCGCGTTTGGGTATATGTACATACATATGTATGTAAACAGTCGGTTGGATGCTTCCTGTGCTTATATGCTTGTATCTGAGTGTGGGTATCTGGGGTGTATGACTCCGATACAGGGGTTACTTATTGGCGTGGACGTCCAGTAATACTTCCGAGTAGGTCGAGGTCCTTTTCCACGTATACTGTTGGCAACCTATAAACAAAACGGGTAGGTTAAGCGTTTGAACGTGCCTAGTCATTATGTATATTCATATA
>NW_023458790.1:47460-54674 GCF_013731165.1 Rhagoletis pomonella
TGTATTCATGACTTTAACGTAAACCTAGCGACAAATGAAGCAGAACTACAGATTATATTCCTAAAAGAAAAACTAAATTTAGGAATATATACAAATAGAAATGCCCAAACTATAAGCTGAAAGACAGTAATTGATGCGGTGTTTTCAAAATATTTTATCGCCCTTGAGTCACAAGTATATACAAGTATCATATTTTGTCAGTCATACCGATAATTTCATGTATTAAAAGAATTAAATATGAAAATGAATAAAATAGATTAAAATCAGCAAAATGAATAAAATTAAGAGAAATTAATATTTAATTTCGAACCTAATCCATATTAGCCATACAAAATTAAAATTATAAAATAATCTCAGATTAAACCGATAACTTTTTGGTGTCCAACCTAGTTTTATCGATTATATCGATGTCAAATATAAAAGTAAACAAAAATTGACGCTAGCAAGGAAAAGAGGTTTTAAAGGTATTTTTAATAAAATATTAAGTTAAAATATATTTAAATAGCATAATATGTGTGGCAAAAAAAGTGATCATGGTGGCACAGAGAAAAAGCTTAGCTTTTCCTCAAATTGTGAGAAGAACAAGCACACCCAATTTGACAGCTAACGAGCTTTGATCAGAATTATATTTATATGTAAACGCACTTTTATTCTTTGCAATACGCATATGTTGACACATCAAATTTCACGCCTTTTTTATTTTAGGAGCTGAATAAGTAGTTGAATTTATTGTGAATTATTTTTTACATATTTTTGGAATACGTTTATTTTATGATTTTATTTAATTAATTATTTCAAATACGTGAATTGCCTTTGAGATTTTTGTTTTTGGAATATTTGAGCTTGTTTTCTTTGTCATATATCTATACAAGGGTGACGTTGAAATAGGCTTGAAGGCCGCTCGTGCATTGTATAGTTGTGTGAATGTCTGGGAAAGATAACAACAGGAGAGTTATACGTGGTTTGCGGATCCTAGATAAAAACAGACCGGTTACCCGTAGCATTTCTCGCGCCTTAGAAAATCAGGTCGTTGGATCAATTTTTAACCAGATCGATGCGGGGATTCCACGCCCGGTAGATTTCGTCCCATTTGATTATTTTAATAGGTGCTCTAGCAGAATCTTTGGTACAACAGCGCTTGTCTGTAGGGAACGAGATCTCTATCAGTGAATCAAACAACAGCCTTAGTTTCTCGCAAAAGCTTGAGATTCTGTGCCAGATGCCAGAAGACAGTCCACCAGGTGCTGGGGGGAACGTTGACCTTGTGGGGGCGGGCCTTCAGGGGACTCTGAAGCTGGTGGTTCCAAAGCTCAGAGGAATGAACCTGCCAGCACTGCGACAAGCATTGAGCAACTGAGCCGGCTAACGGCTATGATGATGCAACATAACGAAATGATGTCGCAGTGCATGAACGAGGTAAGGCACATGAGAGCAAATGTTGTGAATCTCAGCGGCCGAGTGGCCGAAAAGGCGACGTCTGCTCAAGCACTGGGCCAGCGTTCCACCGTGGCATCAACTCCAGAGAACAGAGGACGTGGAGAAGAGGCAAGGGATCATGATAGCGAACGTACATGTAGTAGGCGTACGGAGACGTCTAGACAAGATTCGAGTGAGCCACCGAGGTGGAAGAAAATTGACCTCGAGAAGTGGCATATTAAATTCGATGGGACTGGAAAAGGGATGAGTGTGGAAAGTTTCATATTTAGGGTTGAGAAGCTACGCGAACAGAACAATATCTCTTTCTTCCAGCTTTTCACGGACTTTCACTTTCTGGTTTCTGGCGGCGCCTTGAAGTGGTATTGAAAAGCGCTCAAGGACCATGCGGATAATCCGACCTTGGCTATTTCGAGTTGAAAGCCGACCTGCTATGCCAATTCAAGACTGCTGAGTCCGACTATGAAATCGTCCGTGAAATCATGGAACGAAAGCAGATGCCAAATGAAAGTTTTGATGAGTTCTATAGTGAAATCCACAATATGACCTTTCGACTACGCAAAAAGATCCCGGAAAAAGAAATGGTTGGTATAATTAGGGGCAACCTGAAACCATATGTGGCCAACTTGACGTTCGCATCTAGAATGGAAACGTTAGCAGAGCTGAAATCCGAATGTAAGAGAGCGGAGAAAGTTATAAAAGAAAACAAGAATAGGCCTAGGGTAGTAAATGAAATAGAACTAGAACCGGTAGAAAAGCCAGTCGAAGCTTTTAATAGGAAGCCGCAACATCCCATCCCAGTAAAGGCTAGTGATAATACGTTCACATCCATGTCTTTTTGTCCCAGTGTGTCAAAGCCCACCGTTAACTCCTTCTGTACATCTCTTTTCCATTTGATGTTGTGTTTCTCTTGCGGCATGCCCGTGGATCACTTTGTGAAAAACCCGGCAGAAGGCCAAAGAGAATCAAAATGTAAGTCCTCGTTTCATAATATGGTGTGTTTTGCATGTGGTAGTGACGCGTCCTTTTGTGTATATAGATCGGAAAAGAGAAACTCCAAAGTGGCGGAGATAACCGGGGGCTTCAGCCAGGAAACGGCCAACCCGGAAGCAAAGAAGTGAGAATTTTACAAAGAGAACAGAAAACTGAGATTAGAGAGAAGACAGAGAGAGTTAAGAAACCAGAAATAAAGAGTTTACATAGGCGAAAGATGGAATACGAGGAGGCTCGCCGGCGGATATTTTGCGAAGAATTAGTTAGTAAGAAGAAAACAAGGAATTTTAAGAAAATTGCTAAAATGAGGGAAAAGAGGAGGAATTATAAAAGAATTTATAATAAAATTATTTCAACACTTAAACTATTTCACACTTAAAGGAGATAATCGTTTTTTTGCTAAAACTAATATTGGAGGACACGATGTGTTAGCGCTTTTAAATTCAGGGGCAGGAGCCAGCTGTTTAGACAAGAACTCAAGTGTGCTGATGAGCGGTAAGGAGGACCTGATTATGCCAATCAAAGGCCAGAATATTAGGACAGCCAATGGTGGATAAACTGCGGTGATAGGAGTAATCAAATTGCCAGTGTTGTGGGACAATACGATGAGGGAGTTGGAGTTTTTGATAGTGCCAGATCTGCAACAAGAAGTTTATTTAGGCGTCGACTTCTGGCATGCGTTTGGAATGAGTGTAGTAAACAAGGGAATGAATGTGAGTGTGAATGGAGCTGGCGTGTCAGAACTCATTCCCGCGAATGGTGACCTGTCTTTCGACGCGGTGCAACACGTGCTTACACATGAGCAAGCTAATATTTTGGAAATGGTGAAGGCTCAATTCCCGTCGTTTGCAATATTAGGGTTCGGTCGGACGGATAAAGAAGAGCATATTATTGAAGTGCTAGATGAGAATTTTCTGGTTAAACAACTCTATTACCCGATTTCGCCTGCTATACAGAAGTTGGTGTACGCTGAGCTGGACAGGATGCTGGGGATGGGGGTTATGGAAGAATCCAACAACAGTTGGAATTCTCCCGTTTCCTTGGTAATCAAAGGGACCAAAAACCGCCTTTGCCTAGACGCCCGCAAGGTGAACGAAAGGACTATAAAAGACGCGTACCCGTTTCCACATATTGACGGAATCCTCAGCAGATTACAAAATACAAGATTCATTTCTGCTATTGATCTAAAAGACGCTTTTTTGCAGATTCCATTAGAAATGAAGTCGAGGGAAAAGACGGCCTTTACGGTGCCGGGTAGACCACTGTACCAGTTCACATTCATGCCATTTGGACTGTGTAATACAGCACAAAGGATGTGTCGATTAATGGAAAAGGTCATACCCGCTTCGTTACGTGAATGTGTATTTGTTTATCTTGATGACTTGTTAGTATGTTCGGAAGATTTCTCGTCTCATATGTGTTTATTAGAAATTGTCGCTCGGGGTTTGCGCGACGGGAAGTTAACAATCAATGTAGAAAAGAGCATGTTTTGCTATAAAGAGGTGCGATACCTTGGCTATGTAGTCGGAGATGGATGTATTAGGACAGATGCTAACAAGGTGGCTGCGGTGAGGGACTTTCCCGCACCCAAAACCCCAAAGCAACTACGACGGTTCCTGGGTATGTCCGGCTGGTATCGACGCTTTATCCAGGACTATGCGATCATTGCAGAACCGCTGCACGACTGCCTCACGAAAGACAAGATAAGAAAGTTCGCCATAACTTGCGAAGCCAAGAGATCGTTTGAGAAGCTAAAGCAAAGCTTGATCTCGGCGCCCGTACTTACACATCCGGACTTTACCAGACATTTTTATATACAATGTGACGCGTCGACAGAAGGAGTGAGCATTTTTTTATTAATGCACTTTAGGAATTCCCGAATACTTGCCGATAATTTTTTTTTTTCCGCGCGGTCACACGACGATCCATTTTAATGATCCGCGCACTACTCGCGATCGGGAGTAATTGAAAGACTGGTCAGCGTCGAGACAATGTCACCGCTGTTGTAGGCGTGTGTACTCACTTATGAATGTATGTATGTCCATGCGTAGGGTAGCTCTCCCCCCCCCCACAGGTTCTCAACAGGATGGTGGTACACACATACCTTCATATATATATATATGTCTACAAGTTATTACCTAATCGCCTATAATTTCATGCATAGTTGTTATCGCGCTAACTGTTCATTGATTTCGGCAAAACGAGAGCATCAAATCAGGAATAGGAAAACCGGTTTGCCTAGCTAACGTTTGTGGAATTCTTTTGTGTTAATTTTTGCTGTGAACATTGTTAATTTTGTTTTTCCTTCTATTGAATTCGCCAAAACAATTCAAAATATCATATCGAACAAGGGAATTGATTTTTTTTTATACTACATAAGTATGTAGTTAGGAGTATGCATTACATAGGTATGAGTTATTGTAGTGTAAGCCCCCTTGAACTCATTATTTAATTTTTAAAGCAGATTTATGATTTAATGTATGGAGTTCTTGTAGTTTAAGCCCCCTTGAATTCATTATTTAATTTTAGAGGCAGAGTTAATCTAGGAATTAAAATCAATTGTGAAATAAAATAATGAATTTTGGTTGAAAAAAAAGATGATTACGGAAATCATGAGGAGCCAATTTCATAAAACTTGGTGTAGGTGTTGCGCTTGCGCGCAAGAGGGTTGGAAGTATGGACAGGGCGACATGACAGGTTGACCAGGCGAGACGGTGTGACTGACATACGGACGATAGTCAGGCTAAGGGGGGCGTTGTAAGTTCAGAGGAGTCAGCACAATGCCCACGGGTTCGCTTTAGTTGAGCGCTGATGAGGGTGGGTGGACTCCCCCTGACGTGACTGGACTGGCCTTCTTTTCTTTTTCAGTTTCTTTTCTTTGCTTTTGTTCTACCACTTCTTCTTTAACTCACCTAATTCGGCATGACAACAATTTTTTGTTAGTGTAGCGTAGGCAAGGCGAGTGCAACAGACCCACCCCGGCCGATGAGCTACGCCAGGTAACGCAAGCATGCCGACTTGCAACTCGACCGTGCAACAGCACTACAGCTACGTAATAACAATGGCACCCAACGCAATAGCACAGTTTTCTTTCAAGTCACCATTTTTATTATATATTATTGCTAGGCGTTCTTTTACTATCTTTAACTTATCTTTGGTCATATCCTCCCTAACATTTCTATACTCTAAGATTCTTTCGCTGTAACTTTCGGACAGCATTAGGGGTCATAGCGGCAATATCGCATCGACCAGTTGTAAACGATAAGTGTCGACATGACAAACGTGCGTTATGCTTAGTCTCTATCAAAGGTCCTTTCTCGGATTCGCGTTTCTGATTGAGTGGTACTTGATAGCAGGATTTGCATACTGAGGCGGATTCTCTTTTCATTTTCTTGGTTTGTGCAGACAGCTGTTCAAGCCGCCTTATAGGAAGTCCAGCATTACTTGTAAGTGAGGCTTACAGCGTGTTATCACAAGGGGTAGGGGAAGTAAGGCAGCCACAATAAGTGATTATTCGCTTAGCGTCGAAGTGCCACACTATATTATAAAACTGGGGAAGTAGATGACTTGACAGTGGACAGAAGACATACGAACTTACTACTATCACTATGACCTCGCCAAGGCAACACCGCACTCACACCAAGGCAATAACTGTTATACCCACATATTCGTGAAAAGAAATTAAAAACGTTTATACACAGACACTGTACCAACAAAAACACAAATAAAATACAAGATCAAAAAAAAAAAGGAAGAAAACAATTACAACGTGAATTCCTTTTTTACCTTTTTGATGTGTATACATCTTTGGTTTCGGTAGGGGTAAAATTTGGGAAGCTGTAACGCATAGCCCAGCAGAAAATTTCGAAGGCCTTACCATGTGTATTGCAACAGAAAATTTTTAATTTCATAAGAGGCACCCTGTTCCTACTTGCTATTGCACATGGTTGCATACATTTAGGCATATGCATAGTAAGAGGAAATGCGGATTTAAGATTATTACTTCCGATTATGCAAACTCCGCGCATGCATAGGGCATTGTACATATATGTATACATACTTAAGTTTGTGTGTGCATACATATGTATGTATGGACTCATTTGTTGCAAGTGGTTGTGATATTCATAGCATGGTTTTAGGCATAGGTTTAGTGCTATTGACAAAAAAGTAGGGCGAAAATTTAAAAAAATACTGATGTCATTTTAACTGCGACCGTTGATAACTGATGAACATACATGAATATATGCATATATACTACATATGTATGGATGATATAATATCTCTGACCTAATACTTTTCGTGTAAAATCCTGTAAAAATGTCAAACAGCAAAATCTCTCTCTGAAGTGAGAGTAAAAAGTGAGTAACAGCAAAAAGTACCGGAACAAAAAAAGCATCGGGTAAAATCTTGCAACTTCATTCTCCAAATATCGCACTCAGTTACATGATTTTGGAGCATGGGATCATTTTTCCTGTAACTTCCTGCAGGTTCGTGTAAAAACCTGTAAGTTCATTGAGTAGAGTGGAGCAGAGCTAATACAAGATTTCACAAAGAGAAGACGAGAGTAAGAGGAAATGCCAAACAAATGAATTTAGCTTCCCATTTTGCAAACAAAAGATGGTATGTTATATGTATTCATGACTTTAACGTAAACCTAGCGACAAATGAAGCAGAACTACAGATTATATTCCTAAAAGAAAAACTAAATTTAGGAATATATACAAATAGAAATGCCCAAACTATAAGCTGAAAGACAGTAATTGATGCGGTGTTTTCAAAATATTTTA
>NW_023458790.1:54774-67807 GCF_013731165.1 Rhagoletis pomonella
ATACGGACGATAGTCAGGCTAAGGGGGCGTTGTAAGTTCAGAGGAGTTAGCACAACGCCCATGGCTTCGCGTTAGTTGAACGCTGACCTTCTTTTCTTTTTGAGTTTCTTTGCTTTGCTTTTTTTCTATCACTTCTTTTATCTCACCTAATTCGGCATGACAACACTTTTTTATTAGTGTAGCGTAGGCAAGGCGAGTGCAACAGACCCACCCCGGCCGATGAGATACGCTAGGTACCGAAAGCATGCCGACTTGCAACTAGACCGTGCAACAGCACTACAGCTACGTAACACTATAGTCAAACAGAGTACCCTGGCTAAACTATTCGACCACATACTTCAAAGTAAATTATTTGATCATATAAATAAAGCTTTCATAGATTATCAACATGGGTTTTTTCCGGGGAGATCAACGACCACTAATCTAGCTTTGCCAACTAATCAAATAACGCTGGTCTACAAGGGTTTTGCGAATAAGACGGGACCTGGTGTTTCCGAACGGATTTTTTTCGTGCTGAACACGAATCTGGGGTCCAAAACTTCCCATCACGTCACGTTTTCGAGAAAAAAGGGGTTGAAACCCCTAAAAACAGCGTTTTTGGACATTTTCGAAAAATTGTAGAGCCGAACCCTAACGTGCTACAAACTTTGCATATGTCAGAAATTAAAGGTAAAATTGTGCCCTTTCGAATGAGCCTTATGCCAAGTTGATCGCATGTGCCCTTGGAGCAGGGGGTGTATTTGTGTCTAGGGGTGCAGGAAAAAACAGCGTTTTTGGCCATTTTTGAAAAATTGTAGAGCTGAACCCTGACGTGCTACAAACTTTGTATATGTCAGAAATTAAAGGCTAAATCGTGCCCTTTCGAATGAGCCCTATGCCGAATTAATCGCATGCACCCTTAGATCAGGGGGTGTATTTGTGTCTAGGAGTCCAGGGAAAATTGATCGCAGAAAGAATTTCATCTTAAACGACCATATAAAATGAATGATGCTAAGGTCTTAACTACATTAAGAGTAATCAGCGACTTTTAATATAGTTAAAACCTTGGCATTATTAATTTTCTATGATCGTTTAAGATTAAATTCTTTCTGTGATCAATTTTTCCTGCACCCCTAAACACAAATACACCCCCTGCTTTAAGGGTGCACGCGATCAATTCGGCATAGGGCTCATTCGAAAGGGCACGGTTTAGCCTTTAATTTCTGATATATGCAAAATTTGTACCACGTCAGGGTTCAGCTCTATAATTTTTCGAAAATGGCCAAAAACGCTGTTTTTAGGGGTTTCCCCCCTTTTTTCTCGAAAACGTGACGTGATGGGACATTTTTGACCCCGGATTCGTGTTCAGCACGAAAAATCCGTTCAGAAACACCAGGTCCCGTCTTATTCGCAGAAAAAAAGTTGAAATTTGTAGACCAGTGTAATTAATGCTTTTGAAAATTATGCGCAGCTTGACGTTATTTATACCGACTTTTCAAAGGCGTTTGACGAAGTCGATCATTTTATTCTTTTATACAAGCTGAAAGTTTATGGGATTAGTGGTAAACTTTTGGAACTTTTCTCCAGTTTTCTATTAAACAGGAAACTTCTTGTGACAATTGGAAGCAGTAAGTCATCACTTCTTATTGATGCTTGGTCAGGAATTCCACAGGGAACACATTGTGGACCTTTGCTATTTCTCATCTTCATCAATGACTTAGCCAATCAATTCAAATGTCTCATATTTGCCGACGATGTTAAGCTTCTTTTACTAATCCACAGCATAAATGACTGTATCAACCTACAATATGATCTAGACGCCCTTAATAGGTGGTGTACTGACAATAACTTATTTTTAAACATAAACCATTGTTGCGTTGTTACTTATTCAAAAACACTAATATCACTTTATTTAATTATGAATTTAATACTTGCTCTCTAAATCGTTGTTACGAAATGAGAGATATCGGTGTTATATTTGATTCTAGACTTTCTTTCTCTAGTCACATTGATTATATTTGTGCTAAATCTTTTGTCATGATTGGTTTTAGCAAGGTCTATGCGACTAGCAAATCGATATTGTAGTTCTCTAAAGTTTAACGCAAATTTGTATAGTTTTAAGTAAGACTTATTTCGTATTTTTAACTGGTCTGTAAAAAGTAATTACTTTGTAGACTGTATTTCAAATAAATAAATAAATAAATAAATCTCTTTCGTTTGACACTTATTATGTAATGTTTTAATAATATTCTAATTCAACTTGAGTTTTTAACGGGTGGCAACCCTCTTCACAAAAATTTTCAAAATAAATCTTAGGCCTGTTCCCGTACTTCCGGAGTAGCCAGCAGTCCTTCCCGTACACATTTTTATAATAGTGGTATTCATCTAAACCGATACCTTTATAAAGCAGATATTCTTATAAATTTAGGCACCCTGTCTTTTCGTTTACACTTGCGGCAGAGTTGCATTGGCTTCAGTGTATTAAGAATATTCAGTGAAGTCTTTGGCGAAATTTATCGGAAACGTGTTAACGAGTTTCCATAAAAATTTTGACAGTTAATTTACAAAGCTTACACAGTTGTAAGTTTAAAAGGATTATAAAGCAGTTAAATGATTTGATGAGTATCCCTAATATATTCAGTACTATCTTCCAGACTAAATCTGACTGATCCCTGGAGTACTACAACATACTTCTAAAGGTTTTTTTTTCGCAGTTTGCAAGAACTTACTTGGTTTCTCTAGCGCCACTATTTCCATGCAATTGTTTTCATTTGTACACACATATGCACCCAAACAGCTGCTCAGCAGAATATTCTATGAATTCCGTGCTAAAGATGGAATGAAAAGAATGCGTTTAGATTATCAGGTATAGGGATGTCAGTGGCAAAAATACATCGACGTTTTTCTTTGATTCGATGCATCGAAATGTACATCGATATTTTTCGATGCATCGAAGGGCATACATCGATGCATCGATTTGCATAGGATTTTTCAGTTAATGTTTCACAACAAAATATGTTATTAGCAAAATTGTAGAAAATTTGTAGTAAATTACTGCAACTGAGCTAATTATGTTTCTAACGGAACTTTTGCAGCCATTTAAATTTTTTGGTCAAAGTCACTTCTTTTTTTGAACAATTGAAAAACTGGAATGACGGTTTAATGTACCGTAGATGCAGTGGCGTAGCCAGGGGGGGGGCGGAGGGGGGGATATGGGGGGATAGATCCCCCCTTCGTCATTGAACAACAATTATTTATTTTTGAATTAATAACACAATACTATTTTATCCTTCTGATTTAAATTTTTTTTTTTTTTCAGACGGATGACAAATTATCTTTTAATGAATACTAGAGTGCCAGTTACTGTCGAAATTCGACAGTTTTTCTAGTTTTAGAAACCTTGGGGAGGTTTTCTATCTTAACACGTAGCAAAACTTATACGGTGCATATTAACTAACCGGAAAATCTTCTGCTAAAACGTAACTAAATTTTTTTTATCTGAGAAGGTCTTTGGAGGACTTCGGCAGGACTTGGAATTGACCCGATACATTCAAGTTTATCGATAAATTTCAATGATTTGATACATTTCGATAGTTCGATGAATTTCAAGAACACTAAAATTCGATAACTCGACCAATTTCGATAGCTGTGAAATTCGATGGCTCGATAAATTTAGATAACTCAAAAACTCCACATTTTTCTAGAACTATCTAAACATTTTGATAACTCGTTACACTCTGTTAAGACGATTAAATTCGATAAGCAGTGATAAATCGATAAGCTTATATAACCTTGAAATTTCGATAAATCCATATATTTTGAAAATTCCAAAAATAGATAGATAGATAGATCAATAATTATCGATAACTTTGTAAGTTGAAAGAACTCCATGCATTACGACACCTCGATAAATTTCGTTAAGTCTATAAATAGTGATAATTCTATAAATATCGATAACTTGATACATTTCTTTAACTTGACAAATTTCGTTTATCCCACACGTTTTTAAAGCTCGATAACTATCCGTAAATTTGGACAACTAAGTTGCTGTGTCTATAAATTTCGACAACTCAATAAACATTGATCAGTTTGAATAATTCGATATGTTGCGATAACTTAATAAGCATGGATAAATTTCGATAATTATAAACTTCGATGATTCGATAAATTTCAGTAACCTTTATGGCTAATTTTATTTCGATTCCTATCGGAAAATTTCAACTCTGTTAACCTAATTCTTATGTATTTCTCATTGTCTCCATTTTCGCCTTTATCTCCATTTTCGTCTTTATCATCTTCATCGTTATCAAATTTTAAGCGACGATTTTCAACCAATTTCGAAACTATAAAAACTCTCCTCATCTACAGAAAATTGCCTTTCCAACGGTGTTTTTGGTTTTGAAATCGGTAAATTTACCTTGGTCTTCATCTTTGTTTTTATCTTTCACATCTTTGCTTATATCCTTTTCTTTTTCTCTTCACGTAGATGAGATGAGGTGCGATGACGTGATAAGATGTGACGTGATTTTATGTAATGTGATAGGATGTCATGTCATGTGTTGTCATATCCTCTCATGTCATGTCATATGATTTCATACCATACGATGTCATATCATGTGATGCCACGTCATGTAATGCCATGTCATGTCATACGATGTCATAGTCATGTGATGTCATGCCAAATAATGTGATGTCATACCATATAATTCATGTCACCTGATATCGTGTGATGTGATATCATATTATGTGATGTAATATCATGTGACGTCTCTTCATATCATGTGATAAAATGTGATGTGATATCATGTAATGTGATCACATTCCATGTTCCGATTAGTATATCGATAACCCTGTTGATAACTGTGTCGATAAAAATACCGATAACAATATCCATAAACATATAGAAAAATACAACGATTGTGAAATCGATTAAATCATCGATAAATATAACAATCATCAGTATCGATTATTGTGCATATCGTTAACAATATAAATGACTACATCGATACCAAAATATATTATCTAATCGATTATTATACCGATAACAATATACATTACTGTTTCGATAACAATATCGATTATTTAATCAAAAACAGTATCGACAACAATATCGATTATTTTATCGATAGCAATATCGATTATTATTTCGATAAAAATATCGAGTTTTATATCGATAACAATATCGATCTTCATCCTCATTCTTTTTTCATATTTATCTTTATTTTTGCACATTCCTCTTCACCTTTACCTTAAAGTGTTTAAATTTACTTTGATCTTCGATTTTGCCTCTACCTCTAGGAATCTTTGTTTTTGTTTTTATTCTCAAACCGCTAAACCGCTGAGAACCATTTCCATGTGCATTATTCCCCTTGAATTTGACAATTTACTCCCAACCAACCAACTGCCGCTAAAGAAGTTTCACTTCATAAATTCAAGAAATGTTCTTACCCTTTCAGTTACCCTAATTCTTATGTATCTGTCATTGTCTCCATTTTCGTCTTTATCTTCACTTTTGCCTTCTTTTTTTTGACTTCATCGTTATCATTTATTTCTTCATCTTCATATTTATCTTTACTTCAAAGCTTAATTTCAAATGTGTAGTGAAACAACAGGCGAAACATGTCAAATTGAACATGTTGCAGCAACATCTGTACACAATTCGAAACTGTTTAAACGACGGTTTTGGCCGTAATTTTCAACCAATTGTAAAACCATAAACGGAAAAATGCCTTTCCAACTGTGTTCTTGGTTTTGAAATCGGTTCGGTAGAATCGCCAAACGAACGGAGACAAAATTTATGTTTAAAGTAAGCGATAAATTAAAAAAAAAAAACGTCTACGACAACAATTAACATCCGAACTGTATCTTTTTTTATTACCTGAAAATTTGGATAAATAAGAGCCTAATACCATTACAAAAATAAAATTGCAGTATGGTAGATTTGCAAATTTTATATTTAAAAATGTAATATTGCAAGTTTTGAAACAGTAACTTTTACATTGCTAGTTTTTCTAGGCACCGAAACTATCACGTTTTCTTGCAGTTTTCTAAGTTCATACGAAGAGGAGACATTTGAAAGTGTATAAATAAGTATTATAGCGACTTTTGCAAGAGCAGTTAACATTTCATGCTATTTTTTGAGAATATAGAAAAATTTTTCACTCTGCTGCTAGTGGACATGAAACGCACCAAAAACTAAAAATCGAAAAAAAAATTACATAGCGCACTTTGCAAGTGGACTACTCAATTGTTGAATATGCTTAAGCTGACCAACCGTCCTCCTTTGAGGAGGATTGTCCTCCTCAAACGTGATTTGTCCTGCTCAAAAATATTGTCCTTCTCTGTCCTCCTTTCGAGCAAAAATGCCCCCCTTGTCCTCCTTTTCAAGTTTTATAACAGTCATGAAATTTTCAAAAAATTTCGTTAAGAATATTATTATTTCCTAATTGGACACAATCATTGGCCCGTAGTCATAGTGAAATTAGAAAAAGGTTTTAATGATTTAAATTGTGTTTTATAGTAATCACCATTTAGCTCTTTCATAGTCAACTTAAAATGCATTTTATGGCAAAAACAGAGTTTCTCCTCGAGCATGATTTTAAAATGGTAAAATTAGGTTCTAAATTTTGTTTTTCTGTTGAAGTAGTAAACGTAGTAGTCCCCAGGTTCGGTCCCCACTCCAAACAAATTTTTTTTATGTTACTAATATTTTTTAATATAAACATTTTTTTTAGTTTATTTTATTAAACTTTATGTTATTCTTTTTTAATGGTATTTCAAATAATCATTTCCAGTAAATAAAATTTTTTGGAGTTTAATTTTACTTAAAAAGGTTACAACAACTATAATTACATAAACGAAATTTAAATAATGATTTTTAAAAGAACAAAAAAAATGTTTCCTGGCAGTGGGATTCGAACCCATGACTTCCCGGATTGCTAAATCCGAAATTCTGCTGCGGACACAGCATGAACTAATTGAAGTACTCATCGTCGTTTAAAGTACAAAACCGCGTATCGTCATTCCGCAAAACCGCGTAACTGACATTTGCTGCCAAAAATTGGATTTACTCACACAAGCTCTTGGCTCAATCCTTATCCATTCGTCCTGAAATATACTAGGCAGAAATGCGATTACTCTATGAAAAAGATAACCATATTGAAATAAGGGTGTTTTTACTCCCTAGAAAATAATTTATGCGACCTCACATACGCGGTTTTGTACTTTAAACGACGTCATATTTCTTTATATTGCCGAGTAAATTTTTTTCTCTTCATTTGGATAACTCTGTTCTCTCTGATCTGAATAAAAAGCTGTTTCAAAGATGTCTGTGATTGAGACAACTTAAAAATCTATTCTAAACTTAAAATTTTATTTTAACAAGAATGAGTTGAACAGCGTAAACTCCTTTTAGCCCTGATCAATAACATTTAATACGGCTTTTCCATGGCACCCCAATTACGTAGTTCGCTCTCTCATTCGCAATTCGCACTCCAGTTACCCTTCGAATTACGTAATTCGCCATACTAAATTTTGAGAGCAGTTCCCGGAAATTTCGCCCTTATTCTTATTACTGCAAACGATTAATTCTAGTATATATACATATATTAGGGTGATCCAAAGTAACTAACCTAGTGAATTTATGGCCTTAAAATTACCTATTTACTGAGAAGGAAATTCTCCCATTTGGAAAATTTTTTATTTCAATTTTAAAAGGTTTCGGTGGGCATTTGAAATTTTGTATGTAAGTAAGATGTAAAAAAAATTGTTTTCATTAAAAATGTTATAACTTTTGAACCGTTAAATAAAGTTATAAACAAGGGATAAACGTCTTTTCTAGGCATATTCTTGTAGGGCATTGAACTCTCTAAAAAATTACCCTGAAGTTAGTTGTCTTAGAGACGATTAAGAGTATTAAATATGTTAATGATATTGCTGAACGAGATATAGCGTTGATACAAAATTATAATCGAACTTTGACAAAAGAAGACGAACAAAAGCCTTTTTTTGGAAGTAATACAATTACAATTAAATAATTAAAAACAAAAATAGTCAAAACTTGTTAATATGTAGGGGTCTTATAATTGTGTAACGCAGTGTACTATTAACTTGTTTGGCTTGTGTTTAGAGAAACTTTGAGTTGTTAATTTATTTGTTATTTATGTGTTAAAATAATCATAATTTTTTTTGTGTTATCAATGTGGAGAATTTGTCCTCCTGGAATGTTAAAAAATTCTGGTCACCTTAAATATGCTATCTCATTTGTTCCTTCTTTTTATACAATTAAGGAGCGGCTGAATGGTTTAACGATGTTAGCGGTACATAATGATGTGCCGATTACAACACAAGAAGTAATTGAAAAAATGTATGTTAAGTGTTAATAAGATTTTGTAGACTTGTACATAAATAAATATAAATAGATACGCGTAAATATATAAATATGCAGATTAGGGCGGGTCAATTTGTATGGATCGATTTTTTTCGACATTGTTCCTAGCATATTCGGATTCTTCATAAAATTCTAAGAAAAAAATTCCTCCAGACCATAGCTCTAAAGTCAATTTCGAGCCTGCGCATTTTTAAAAGAAGATATCTTATATATAAAAATGAATTGCTGTCCGTTAGCCTCGCTAAGACTCGAACACAGCTTGACCGATTTGAATATTTTTATTTTTTTGGTTTGTTTTTTATAATATCCGGATGGTTAAAACCAGAAAAAATAGAGAGTTGCCACCTGTTTAAAAATTTCAATATAATTAAATTAATTCCATAAACTAGATATTGCAATATGGGTGTCAAAAGAAAGAGGTTATGAAGGCTTACAGGCGAAACTATTTTTGAGGGGGGTTGCTACCTGTTTCAAAATTTAATTAAATGAAATTGATAAGATAAATTAAATATTGCAATATGGGTATCAAATTAAAAAGGTTTAAGAAGGCTTACTACTGAAAATATTTTTGAGTCGAGTTGCCACAAATTTTGAAAATTTAATTCAATTAAGTTAATACGATAAAGTATGTATTATAATATAGGTGTCGAACGAAAAGTATTTGAAAAATTATTGAATAAGAAATGTTTTCTATAGGCCTGCCCCCTACCTGAGCGGTAAAAACTAAAAGCCATACTCGCAAATATTATTCAAAGCTTTTGAGGCTCGCATCAATGTGGAATACTATAACTCCGTCAAGTTAGTGTTTATTGATGGCAAACAAAGTACTATCATGTTTGGCAATGATATCACCCCATCGAACAATGCACTTAGCCTCGATATAAAAAGAGAATCAAAGCCGAAGTATTAGCCGAAGCATTTCATACAAATGTTCCACAATTGAACTAACAAAAAAATATGGCCTACGACTCTTTTATAGAAGCTGTGGACACTGGAGTAAAATTTAAACAAAAAACAAAACCGACTTCAATTCTCATATACAAATTTAAGAGTGCCGTTATTTTCTTCATGGCCCAATTATCGGATCTACACTCAATTAGTAGGAGACTACCTCTGAGGAACCACCTTTCCTTTCAAAAAGAATTATAGAAAACGGATAACGTAGTCCAAAATTACGCGGTAACATACATAAAAACATATTCAGACGAATTGATAAAATATGCAGATTAATATTTAACAAAGTGTTACGGATATATTTTTTTTAATACAAACCTGTGCTTGGGAGTTTATTGATACGAAAAATTAATTTCTGATATCTATTTTTTATTTAAAGAACCGCAAGATTGCACTACAAAGCAAATTACATATTTTTTTCTATTGTAACGGGAGAAGTTACTGCATGTATTTTTTTATATGTACAGTGTCGAACAAAAGTTTTGGAACAGTAAATTTTCGCATTACATATATGCAAAATTTTTAATTTATTTCCGATAATTTTTTATAAAAACATAGTTCATACTACACTAAAACACATAAAAATCAAATGTGTAAACTTTGTGAAAAACTCAGGAAAATTCAATAAATCAGCTACTAATTTGCAATTTTATATTCAGATTTTCAAGCAACTTCAAACCTGCACTTTGATAAACTAAAATTGAATGGATTATTAAACTGCATACTTGGGATTTTTCTAAAAAATACTTTGCCTATATTGCGAAAATTTACTGTGCCAATACTTTTGTTCGTTACTGTAAGTAAATAAACCCTTAACTTTAAAAAACCAAAAAAAAAAATTTACAATATTTCAAAATTATTTTTCGAATCAAAAATTTTTTTATGATTAACAATGTATTTATATTTTTTTTTGGTTTTAGATCCTTTTTGCTTTCAACACGAGGTATCTTTTTTCTAGTTTCTATTGTCACAGCCATAACTCCCTCTCTATTTTTATCAATCAATCAATCAATCAATCAATTTTATAATTTTTTTCGGCATTTTTCCTAATTACAAGTAGAGCTTTATAAAACTTTTACAACACCAAATGTTTATCAAGCTTGGGATTTTATGTTATCCGGGCTGGCTTATTAATTTAGCCAGAGAATATGTTTTCTTTATTAAGTTTACCCAGTTACCCATTTTAAACTGCTACCTGTACTGTATCAGCGGTTAAAACTTGTTAAATTTTTATTTAAAACTTTCGGTAAGGAATAAGGGAGTGGATGAAAAATATATAAACCGCAAGAACGGCCCATATATATGTATACGAAAGAATACACACATGCGACGACTCTAGCCATTGTGTGTCACTCCTTTAAATTGTAGTTATTTTTTTCTTATTGTATTAAAAAAATAACGTTCGTAACACTTTAGTAAATATTAATCCGTATATTAACTGAGTATATATTAAAGACTAGAAGATGACCCGGTGAACTTCATATCATCTATAATTTATTTGAATTTAACTTTGATCAATTATAACAAATCTTCAAAATGCGATACAATGAGATTAATACTGCCTGCTGTTATAGCTGATAAAAGATTCCACACCTATAAGATGTGCCACGCCCCTTTTTATACCTTTCATGAGCATGAAATGGTATTATAACTTTGGTCCGATGTTTGTAAGTACCAGAACAAAAAGAGATAGACCCATGAAAATGTATACTTATATGATCAGAACGTCGAGCTGAGTTGATCTAGCCATGTCCGTCTGTCCGTCTGTCTGTCTGTTTGTATGCAATCTAGTCTCTCAGTTTTCGAGATATCCGGATCAAATTTGGTAAGTGGGTGTATTTTTATAATGTATTAATCATTTGTTGGAACCAGAAGAATCGGACCACTATAACAAATAGCTCCCATACAACTGATTGTTCAGATATGAGATTTTTCGTTATAACTTCTCCATTTATGCAGCTACGAACATAGAATTTTGCAGCACTTGCACCCATTATCAACAGAATGCTTACAGCGAAAATTACAAAGATCGGTTCACTATAACCTATAGCTCCCATACAACTGATTGTTCAGATATAAAATTTTTCGTTATAACTCCTCCATTTATATAGCTGGGAACAGGAAATTCCGCACTGTTTTCAATAATTATCAACAGAAAACTTACAGTGAAAATTAAAAAGATCGGATAACTATAATCTATAGCTCCCATACAACTGATTGTTCAGATATGAGATTTTTCGTTATAATTCATCCATTTATGCAGCTAGGACCATGAAATTTCGCTCTGTTTTCACTCATTATCAACAGAAGACTTACAGTGAAAATAACGAAGATCGGTTCACTATAACCTGCAGCCCCCATACAACTGATTGTTCAGATATGAGGTCTTTTATCATATCTCCTCCATTTATGCAGCTAGGAACATGAAATTTCGCACCATTTTCACTCATTATTAACAGAATACTTACAGTGAAAATAACAAGGATCGGGTGACTACAACATATATCTTCCATACATCTGATTGTTCAGATATGGGATTTTACTGTAAAACTCCTTTATTTGAACAGCTAAAACCGATAAATTTCGTAAGATATTTTATAAATAATAATACAAAGTCTACTGAGAAAATCGTCAAAATCTATGCTGTATAAGCTTTATCTCCTATAGCACTGATTGTTCAGATACCAGTTTTTGCGATATATCTCCTTTATGTAGGAAACTAAACCCAACAAATTGTGTTACCGGTTTACATACCGATCACATAGCAGTGAAAATCACTTAGATTGGTGCCATATAAAGTATATCTTCCATACCTCTGATTGTTTAGATGCGATTTTTTATATAAGTATGTAACTCCTCTATCGATGTATGCAGATGTATTCAAAAGCAGTAATCTGTCAAAGTAAAATTTGCAGATGTTCATGAAAGGTATGAAGCCTTCGGCATAGCCGAAGACAGCGCTGCTCTTACTTGTTACAAACTCATTTATATACATATATCTTTCCATAAGCACCTACCATAGGTATCTGTGCATTTCAAATTTCGAGTTTATGTGACTATAATTCCTAAGTTAGAGCTGATTAAAAATTTTCACTATGGGAGGTATCCCTCATCCCCCTTCCCCCCTTGGCGAGTTTCAATTTTTTTACCCTATTATAGGTCCAGGAGTCATGGCAATACTTTGGCAAAATTTTATTCGATTCTGTACATCCGTTCAGGCTGCAACCTGGTACATACACACATACATACTTCCACAAATATATAGTAGATTTGCTTTGGAGCGCCATCTTGCGGTTCTTTAAATAAAAAATAGATATCAGAAATTAATTTTTCGTATCACAAAACTCCCGAGCACAACTCTTTATTACAAAAAAAAACATTCCTAATACTTTAGTAAATATTAATCTGATTATGGACTTAGTATTAATTAAAAATATTTTCTTTTAAAATTGCGCAGGCTCGAAATTGATTTTAGAGCTATGGTCTAAAGAGCTTTTTTGACGTAGAATACGTCTTACCTTAAGGTATGGGGGCTATGTTCAAATGTTGTAGTTGTAATTTTTAGAGCTTCACAAAAACGCTTATTGCACGAGAACTAATAAAGCGATTTCAAAGAAAAGTGTGGCGTTTCAAAGATAAAATTCCAAACCTGTCGACAGATTCATTTTTGTAAATAACCAATTCGGTTTCTGTCGTAAAAACAACGGTAAA
>NW_023458790.1:67907-68187 GCF_013731165.1 Rhagoletis pomonella
AATTTTGAGCCTTTAAAGTGCTCTAGCAACTTATTGTTGGCATATATAACTTTCATTTTCGGGATATAGGTTCTTTGGAGCAGTAGAAATATTATCGGGTACAAATTTTATATAAATTTAACAAATATTGAGCATTTTAAAGCAAAAAATTGTTGAAAAAATTTGCAAATTTTTTTCATTACCAAAATGCTCGAAAACCGCTCGAATGATTTTGTTTTTGTTTTCTTTAATCAAAAATTCAAGAGTTTTCCTTTCGTTTGGTATATGGGAAGTATTGGTT
>NW_023458790.1:68287-69158 GCF_013731165.1 Rhagoletis pomonella
TTTGGCTCCCATTCCACTAGAAAACACTATACTTAATACACCATTAGCACTGTTTCTGAAAGTTTTCTCTTTATTTTATCTTAATACTCGATTTTTGGTATATGGGAAGTATTGGTTGATATCTTCTAAGTATGTTTATTTGTTTCAAATATATGGGCATAAATGATTTCCCGTACAAAAACACTTCGTCATCGTTTTGCAAACACGTGCATGCGTTGGAAGTGAGGAAAGGAGGCAAAAAGTATGTATGTGTACGTGAGTACATATTTCGGCTTTTGATAAACAGATGGAGCAATATTTACATATAACCTAATCGCGTGTGTGTACATATGTAAATACATACATACGTATATATGTTGATTGCAGTTAATGTGGATCTGTTTCTATTTTTAGTAATCTATGTATGTCTATACATACATATGTACATACATATTATATATGTACATACATATATGAACACATGTATGCATAATACGCGAAGACTTTTCGAAGTGAAACAACATTTAGAAAAAGTCCAATCCAAGAATAAAAGTAAAGGTGAGGACGTACATAGATAAAGAAAAGGATAAATGCCAAGGTAAAAATAAACACAAAAACAAAGTTGAGTAAAGATAAAGGCAAACATGAAGACCAAGGTAAATTTAAACACTTTACTTATATGTATAAGTGCAAAGGTGAAGGGGAATATGTATATGAAGAATATGATAAACATAAAAATAAAAACAAAGATAAATATAAAGAAAAAGATGCGGATGAGGATACCGATAAAAGTATAGATGAAGATAGAGGAAGAAAGATTAAAATAAAGGTAGTTGTAGAGAAAAGGATATAGATAAAGGCACAGAGACTCAATCTCGGAACTATTTCGGGA
>NW_023458790.1:69258-71558 GCF_013731165.1 Rhagoletis pomonella
TCATCGGTTTTGTTATCGATATTTTTATCGATTTTGTTATCGATACTATCGGAACTTATCGATATAATGATCGATTTTGTTATTTATTTTTCTATCGATATTTTCGGAACTTATCGATATAATGATCGATATTTTTATCGATTTTGTTATCGACACTTTAATCGATTTTGTTATCGATTTTATTATAGATTATTTATCGATTTTGTTATCGATATTTTTATCGATTTTGATATCGGTTTTGGTATCGATATTTTTATCGTTTTTGCTATCGATATTATAATCGACTTTGTTACCGATATTTTTATCGATTTTGTTGTCGATATTTTTATCGATATTTTTATTGGTTTTGTTACCAATATTTTTATCGATTTTTCTATTGATATTGTTATCGCTTTTGTTATCGATATTTTTATGGGTTTTGTTATCGATATTTTTATCGATATTATTATCGCTTTTGATATCGATATTTTTATCGATTTTGTTATCGGTTTTGTTATCGATTTTGTTATCGATTATTTATCGAGTTTGTTATCGATATTTTCATAGATTTTTTTATTGATATTTTTATCGATTGGTTTATCGATATTTTATATCGATTTTGTTATCGATATTTTTTTAGGTTTAGTTGTCGATTTTTTTATCGATTTTGTCACCGATAGTTTTATCGGTTTTGTTATCGATATTTTTATCAATTTTGTTATCGAAATTTTTATCGATATTGTTACTGATTTTGTTATCGATATTCTCGATTTTTTATCGATTTAAAAAAAAATCGATTTTAAATTTTTTTTATATTAAGTTTTTTCAATAAATATCTTTTCTGTTCAAAATTTCAAATCTTTAAATCTCAGTAAGCTGTAGAAAAAAACAATGGTATAAAATAAAAATAAAAATAGGGCTTTCGCTTATATTCTCATTGAGTTATTTTCACTTAGAAGTATGTAAATTTTTAAAATTTTGGAAAAACCCTTTTTTTCTTAGTGTGTGATTTCGTTTTTGACTTGGATATGCTCTTAACCATACCACGTATTCTACGTTTAAATATAGCGGCTGTATCTCCGATACAGCCTGCAGACCAAGACGAAGGCGCTGGACTGTTCCTTTTTCTTAGAATTTTATGCAGAATCCGAATCTGCTAGGAACGATGTCGAAAAAAAATTGACCCGCCCTAATGCAGATATATTCAATGTGTAAAAACTGAAGTGTACACTAAGGAAACTTCTACAAAACAAAACTGGACTACACACTAATTAATTAAAATGGTGTAGTAATTTAATTTTTTAAATTTAAATAAAGCATGAATTCCCCATGTAATAACCGAGTAGACAAAAAATATATAACGGTAGAAATGGCACATACATACATATATGAAAGAATGCCCACAGGCGACGCACTATAGGCAAAACACAGGTTTTTTTTCAAAATCGTAGATCTTCGCTTAGAAAAGAGATAATGAAATGAAAATTTTTTTACCGTGAAGATAAATGATCATATTATATAGGAAAACTATAGAGAAGTAACAACAACAATAACTTAACCCTCACAATACCGTTCAAAATGTCACTTTTGTTTGAAATTTTGGATTTTGGCTCCCATTCCACTAGAAAACACTATACTTAATACACCATTAGCACTGTTTCTGAAAGTTTTCTCTTTATTTTATCTTAATACTCGATTTTTGGTATATGGGAAGTATTGGTTGATATCTTCTAAGTATGTTTATTTGTTTCAAATATATGGGCATAAATGATTTCCCGTACAAAAACACTTCGTCATCGTTTTGCAAACACGTGCATGCGTTGGAAGTGAGGAAAGGAGGCAAAAAGTATGTATGTGTACGTGAGTACATATTTCGGCTTTTGATAAACAGATGGAGCAATATTTACATATAACCTAATCGCGTGTGTGTACATATGTAAATACATACATACGTATATATGTTGATTGCAGTTAATGTGGATCTGTTTCTATTTTTAGTAATCTATGTATGTCTATACATACATATGTACATACATATTATATATGTACATACATATATGAACACATGTATGCATAATACGCGAAGACTTTTCGAAGTGAAACAACATTTAGAAAAAGTCCAATCCAAGAATAAAAGTAAAGGTGAGGACGTACATAGATAAAGAAAAGGATAAATGCCAAGGTAAAAATAAACACAAAAACAAAGTTGAGTAAAGATAAAGGCAAACATGAAGACCAAGGTAAATTTAAACACTTTACTTATATGTATAAGTGCAAAGGTGAAGGGGAATATGTATATGAAGAATATGATAAACATAAAA
>NW_023458790.1:71658-88461 GCF_013731165.1 Rhagoletis pomonella
GGTTTTTGTTACCGATGATGTCGATGTCATCGGCATAAGCCAGCAATTGCACGTTCTTGTAGTAAATTGTTCCTGAGCGATTCAGTTTTGCAGCTCTTATTATCTTCTCCAACATCAGATTAAAGAAGTCACATGACAGGGAGTCGCCCTGTCTTAAACCCCGTTTTGTGGCGAACGGCTCGGGAGGTCTTTTCCAATTCTGACGGAGCTGGTGGTATTGCTCAACGTCATTTTACACAGCCGTATGAGTTTTGAGGGGATGCCAAATTCAGACATAGCGGCGTATAGGCAACTCCTTTTATGCTGTCAAAAGCGGATTAAAAGTCGACAAATAGGTGGTGAGTGTCGATCCTTTTCTCGCGGGTCTTTTCCAAGATTTGGCGTATTGTGAATACCTGGTCTATGGTGGATTTGCCAGGTCTAAAGCCACACTGATAAGGCCCAATCAGTTCATTCACGGTGGGCTTCAGTCTTTCACACAATAGGCTCGATAAGACCTTGTAACCTATGCTTAGAACGCTGATCCCGCGGTAGTTGGCGCGAATGGCGGGGTCACCGTTCTTGTGGATTGGGTAGAGCACACTTAAATTCCAGTCGTCGGGCATGCGTTCATCTGACCATATTCTGCACAAGAGTTGATGCATGCACCTTATCAACTCCTCGCCGCCGTACTTGAATAGCTCAGCTGACAGGCTGTCAGCTGCCGCGGCTTTGTTGTTTTTTCAGCCGCGTTATTGCTATACGTACCTCGTCATAGTCAGGCGGTGGAATGTCGACTCCGTCATCATCGACTGCGGGCTCGGGTTCTTCTTCTCCACAACTTTCCGTGCTGCTACCATTTAGTAGGGCGGAAAAGTGTTCCCTCCATAATTTAAGTACTCTCTGGACATCAGTTACTAGGTCGCCATTATTGTTCCTACAGGAGTGCGCGCCGGTCTTTAAACCTTCCGTAAGTCGCCTAACTCTCTGGTAAAATTTTCGGGCATTCCTCCTGTCGGCCAGCATTTCAAGCTCTTCGCACTCACGTATTTCGGCCTCTCTCTTCTTGTTGCGGCATATATGTCTCGCTTCCCTCTTCAGATCCCTAAAGCGGTCCCACATAGCGCGCGTTGCGCCCGATCGCAGCGTTGCTCTGTAGGCGGCTTCTTTTTTCTCTGCAGCTTCCTGACACTCCTCATAGTACCAGTTGTTCTTTCGGGCTCGCTGAAATCCGACTACTTCTTCGGCGGCGCACAGTGCTGTATGAGCGGGCAAAAATCAAAAAAATTGTTGTCACGTATGTCAACGTGTTTGGTATCGTTGGAAAGGAAATTTATCCTAGATTAAGGATCTGGACTTAGTTTTTGTTTTTATCTCATAAGGTTCTCACAAAAACCTCTTAAAGTTGTGTGTTTTTTATATATTTTTTCTTTTATCAAAATGCCTTTAGCTGGAGGCTTTAAAAAAAAAATTGCTAAAAATACAATTTATCATACTTTATCTTAAGACACAATTTTTCTAATCAGAAAATCTGTAAGGAAACCACTCTATAGAGCTTTTTAAAAAATATTGAGTTTCCTGGCTGGAATGGCCTATTTGCTACACCCTAAAATTTGTTGCAGAAAATTTAAAAAATTCCTAAGTTTACAAAGGGATACAAAAAAATATGTAAAAGTATGTTTTTTTATTCTTTTATTTGAAAGAAGGAGCATTTTTCTTTGAAATAAAGAAAAAAAGTCTGCAGACTCATTGCGCCTTTCGAAGAAAATCGTTTTTTTTAAGGTTATAAAATAAACTTTTGCAAAAAAAAAATTTCACTGATTACAGTTACCACAGTATTTTCCATTACTTAAATGCCAAAACATTCTTTAAAAATAGTAAAGTTTATTACTGTAGACACACGCGGTAGTGTTCTGTGCTGTGTAGTGAAGCGTAAAATAGTGAAAAAACTAATATTAATATGAATTCAATTATAAAAAACTCAATTTTAGCTGATATCTGGATTTCTACTCGTCCATCAGATAGAGTGTCTGCATTATCAGCATTTTTTGAAGACAAATTAATACACGCTAAATGCGACAAAGCACTTTTGAGTCAAAAAATAAAACTTTTTAATAGTGAGATGAAAAATAAGTGGAATTATAGTGGCCGCAAAGGAAGCGCTTTTAAAAAAACATATTCTAAATGGCTAAATTGGACATTCCTTTCCCTTCCGGATTCCAATGGAAATAAGGATGAATGTGCTGAACGGGGAAGACCTTCTAAAGAAGAATTTTGCGAAGCTTCACGGAGAACAAAAATTCGAAGGGTAGAGCATTTGTTGAAAAACTATTCCATCGAAGAGCTCGATAGAAGAGCTAGTATAGATTACACTTATAGAAGAGCTAGTATAGATTACACTTTTTCTGACTAGTATGATTTCAACCCGAAATTCATGTATGAATACACCAGAAAATTCATGTATGAATACACCACAATTCATGTATGAATACACGACAAAATATATAGTCAATGAACTAGTGTATTTGCTGAGTAGTTTGGAATTTGACTGCATGATGACTTTAATTTTTCAATAAACGGCGTTAGATAAAACAAATAATGTTTGACTCAGTATTTTGCAACAACTCTTGTTCGTGCGAAGTAACTAATAAAAAGGAAAACAAAATTATATTTGTCTTTTGAGTATTTAATGTCGTCTTGAATGAATCAAATTTTTTAAGCGTGTGACATCCACACCAAAAGATATAATCAATTAAAAAAAAACATTTTGTAGTCAAAAAGGACCAAAATGAAAGTAGCTGCCATTCCTAGAGGGTTTGCGTAAGAGAGATATAGGGAATCTTATTTGCCATGAATTAAGCCATAGAATGAAGCCTTGAAGTCTTTAATATTATTAGGAAAACGCCCTGTATAAATAATAAAATAACTACTCAGTATTGGAACTACTTCTGAATATCAAATTTTGCAGTTTCAATCTCAGTTTCCATGAAAAATGTAAGAGCTAGGTAAAAAAAAATTTGATTTTTGAAATCTCCGTACTCTAATCCACCAAGAAACGAATTTTTACTCAAATCCGTCCATTATTCTATTTTTGCCCACTTTTTATATGGAGACACAGCACTGTGCGGCGGTACTTAATGAGCGGGAAATGTGGTTCCACTGCTCGCATATGTCGGTTTGTTGAAGAGTGCTCTCTGAGAGCAGGTGTGAGAGTTGAGTAGCGAAAGCGCTGGCTGTCTGTTGTGATTGCAGCTTTTCGACGTTAAGCTTTCCTTACATATTTGGGCGCACATTTTTTGCTGCACAGAGGCGGGTGCGCATCTTGGCTGCAACAAGATAGTGGTCCGAGTCGATGTTTGGGCCTCGGAGTGTGCGTACGTCTAAAATACTGGAAGCGTGCCTTCCGTCTATCACAACATGATCGATTTGGTTTCTCGTTTTTCGATCCGGAGACAGCCAGGTAGCTTGATGGATCTTTTTATGCTTGAACCTAGTACTGCATACTACCATGTTTCGGGCCCCGGCGAAGTCGATCAGCCTCAATCCGTTGTCGGACGTTTCGTCGTGGAGGCTGAATTTTCCGACGGTGGTTCCAAAGATCCCTTCCTTGCCCACCCTGGCATTGAAGTCGCCAAGCACGATTTTGATATCATGACGGGGGCAGCGCTCGTACGTGCGCTCCAAGCGCTCATAGAAGAGATCCTTGGATGCCTCATCCTTCTCTTCCGTCGGGGCATGGGCGCAGATGAGCGAGATGTTGAAGAATCTCGCTTTGATGCGGATTGTGGCTAGACGCTCGTCCACCGGGGTGAACGACAGTACTCGGCGACGGAGTCTATCTCCCACCACAAATCCAACTCCGAATCTGCGCTCCTTTACATGACAGCTGTAGTAGACGTCGCAAGGCCCTATACATTGTTTGCCTTGCCCCGTCCAACGCATTTCTTGGATGGCGGTGATGTCAGCTTTTGTCCTTACGACGACATCAACCATCCGGGCAGAGGCACCTTCCCCATTAAGGGTCCGGACATTCCAGGTGCATGCCCTCAAATCGTAGTCCTTTAAACGTTTGCCGTGGTTGTCATCATAAGGGGGGGTCTCATCCGAGGCTTTGCCTTGCTTCTTCACTGGAAGTGGTTTTTACGTGGCGGGTCCCAAGCCCAGCGCACAACCCATTGCTGGGACGGGGGTGGTTTCGCAACCAAATACACGTTTATATAGCGAGCCGCTTGCTCCAAGCAGACACCCGCTTGCAGCCGCACCTACTGGTGAACAGACGCTGCAGATTTCAGTGAGCCCTTAAACCGAATAAGTCAGAGTGCGCCCACCCAAGCTCCCTCTCTTTCTGCCGTGACCCAAGGCTCCACTCGGATTGGTTACCGCATCTCGCACATGGGTTGCTCACGTTGCCCAGAGTGCGCGAACGAGGACGCAAGAGTCGGGATTGAGTATAGCCATGCAACTGTAACTGCATACCCAGCGCAATAACTATACCCCATTGCACTCCAACAACCACGCTGTCGAGTTTAAATAGCGGCAAAATCAGCTGCACTTGATAGTAGTTGGTTCAATAAGGAAAATGAATTAGCAACAGGAGTTTACGGGATATACATAGCTCAGTAGTTAACGCTTCTGACTTTGAACATCGAAATTCCAGGATCGATCCCTGCTGAAGTCTAGAAAAAAACAAAAAAAAGAAGCCTGATGAAGAGATGTGGTGATCTCCGATATAGCTGCTATAACTTCTACCGCTTAGAATTTGTTGCTTTTTCAATTTTTCCTAATAAACAATCGTGGTACAAAGCTCAATAAAAATGTTAAAATAAAATGTTAATAAGCCACAATAACAATGACAAATACATAGTTTAGGAAGAGCCTGCCTGAAACTAGACAAAAATGCAAAATAAGCAAATGGATGTATAGAATTGACAACAACAACCACGCTGTCGAGTTTAAATAGCGACAAAATCAGCTGCACTTGATAGTAGTTGGTTGAATAAGGAAAATGAATTAGCAACAGGAGTTTACGGGATATACATAGCTCAGTAGTTAACGCTTCTGACTTTGAACATCGAATTTGCAGGATCGATCCCTGCAGAAGTCTAGAAAAAAAAGAAGTCTGATGAAGAGATGTGCTGATCTCAGAAATAGCTGCTATAACTTCTACCGCTTAGACTTTGTTGCTTTTTCAATTTTTCCTAATAAACAATCATGGTACAAAGCTCAATAAAAATATTAAAATTAAATGAATTTGAGTTTGTAATGGCCTTCTCTGATGTATTGGTTTAGTGTAAATAAAACTAAAGTACTTTTATAAAAAATGTATATGTGCATTTGCACCTTTGTTGATATTGTTTATAAATATATTTTTTGAAACTTTGTGAAAGATAACAAAAGCACATTTCTGAAGATGCTAAAAAGTTTATGGAATATGCATAGTGTATTTAGCTCTATAGACTATTGCGTTTGCCTATAATAGGAACCTTACATGATCAAATTGTTTGATCATACTGCGTTTCAGTGTCATTTTTATTAAAGGGACCTTGTAATGTCAAATTGTTTGACGAAACTACGTGTCTGTGTAATTTGATGATTTTACCTATGAGCCTCAAACAACCCATCAAAATTCAGTTTTTCGTTTTGGTTTAAGTTGAAGAAAAGCTTCAGAAATTTTTGTTATCATTTATTAATACTAAAATGAAGTCGTATTCTTCTTTTCATTTAAATTTTTGTGCACTTGCATACCTCTGTAATTTGATGGTTTGACTTACGCGCAACAAAAGACCCTTTAAATTTAAATTTTTGTTGAAGTTCTATCACCACAAAAAAGCTTAGGAGATTTTTGTATTAATTTATTAATTCTAAAATGAAGTTTTCTTTTTTCTTGCGCATTTCTTGTTTTTTATTTAAATTCTTGGGCACATGCTCGTTTACTTTGTTTATCAATTTAATCAAACAGCACTTTCAGAATTTGATGAAAATCGAAACTGTTTCGATTTTGGTCAAACAGCGATCAAAAGTTCGATCTAACAATTCGACCATGAAAGGTCCCTGTTACCTCACGTCTCCATCTTCTACTAAATGTGTCTTAACATCTGTCAAATTTCTGTTTTAACTTTGTCCCGGAGCGGTAAAATGAAAACTGAGTTGTCAAACTACAAAATGACAGCTGGGGTAAGAAATTCGGCAAGACAGATATGGTTTAACAATGGAAATTTAGGGTATCCACCTCATATTTCTGTCTTAACACAGCTTTTTTAACAGAATCTGTAGAAGGTGGAGACGTGGGGTTACACGCGAAAGTCGAAGCTAACGAGAGTCTATCTTCCGAAGACCACAAAATGGGGATTCATCTAAAGCAGTCATGCTCAGCGAAGGGCACTTGCAAATGGAATTCTGCTGGCGCAGGTCCTTTGCTTATGGAATTGTGCCAACTTTGGGGTTGACTGATCTAAAGTGATAAATTGCTCAAATTTATCAGTTTATGCGCATTTTTCATGAACGTACCTTGATAGATAAGTGCATAAAACTGTTATTATTTAACTTATGTGGCTAGTTACGTTTCATTCTTACCTCGTCCATTGCTTTTTGCAAACGTCAAACTGTGAAGTTGTACTTTATTGTGCTCTGATTTTGGCCTTCTATTTGCTAAGTTTATTGTGCTAACTCTGAGTTAAAGTAGTGATAAAAAGTGCTTATGAGCATCTTAGTGTGAAATAATTGAAGCTAAGTGAAAGCTATTGTGTTTTATATTAAACTAAATTTAATTAAATTTCACTAGCATACATTCCAATCTTGCCGAGTCATTCTTTGCTATCATTGTTGTTGAATCCTTTGTATTTAACTGAATTCATTTTGTTTTTGCACATTTGTTCTACTCTTTTTGTTTACTTCTTCTAGTAATTCTTGTCACAGCTGTTTGCGTTGCATTTATTAAGTGTCATAATTACAGTGATACTCAAACTGTTCGCTACATTTATTTAAAGCTATTTACATCAGCTCCTTAACTGTTATAATTTATTTTGTTTGTCTTTTTACTAACGAGTGTCATTACACAAATCTTTCAATATGAAGTGCGATCTTGATACTTGCCAAATTAAAAGCGATTCTGAACGCTACTGGCTGTGTGATGGTATTTATCATCTGAAATGTGCTGGTTTGACGGGAAGAATTCTGGACGCTATTAATGATGGCAAGGGCCTTCGCTGGTCTTGCGTAAAGTGCAGGTCAACCGAAGTTGATCTTTTCAAGTTATTTAGGCAAACCAGAAATAGTTTTACAAAAATAGGAAAAGAATTGTCGGTACTGACAGAAAAATTTAAGCATTATGTAAATGTGTTTAAATCATTCTAATGCTTAGATACCTGGCAATCTGTTAAGGATATCCGTGTGTCTAAACGTAAGCGTCTTCCTAGTCTATCTAAGGAAATTATTGCCGTTGCACGTCAGAATAATCTTCCGACTGACTTAATTAATCTATCTTCTGCATGTCTTCCAGCATCAGGATCCTCAGCCTCAAAAGAGCGTGTAACGAAATCTGCTTCGGATAATAACGAGCCTGAAGTATCTTCCCCTTCCCCCACTGAAGTGGTGGCATCATCTTCAAAGCCTCCACCGCTTTCCCTATCCTCAACTACTAACGCAGTAACTCAACCCCTTCCGCCGGTACTCCAGTCTGATACAAGGAAACTAGTTGTGGTTCCGCCAAAGAAGTCAATCTTTGTTTCTAGATTTTCGAGAGACACTACCGAAGACGATATAAAGCTTTATATCTCATCAAAAATTACAACTGTCGACTTAAGCATCAGAAAATTTAATTTTAAATACGAAAGAAATGTTGCTTCTTTTAAAATTGACGTAAATTTAGATAATTTTAATGCGCTGCTTAGTAGTTCTTTTTGGTCCCCCGGAGCTTTTGTTCGTGAATTCGAATATAGGCCCAAAATAGAAAATAACTTAGCTAATATTCCCCGTCATAACACTGAATCAAAAAACTAATTATTAGATCTGCTTTAAGTATTTATTACCAAAACGTAAGAGGCTTAAATACTAAATTAATGAACTTATACCTTAAAAGCCTTGAATGTAATTATAATATTCTTTCCTTTACTGAAGCTTGGCTGAAACCACACATTTTCAATTCACAGATTCTTCCAAATAATTATCATATCTATAGACACGATAGGGAGGATAGAATCGGCATTGGCGTACTCTTCGCTGTAAACTCTTCAATACCATCTGAAGAAGTTAGTCTTCCTCACATTGATTCAGTAGAATTCAATCCATTAGTGTACAGGCTGGAAAAGGGTATATTTACTTAGCTCTATTCTACATCCCTCCCCGATCTGACACATTGGTGTATTCACGACTCATCTCTTTACTTAAGTCAGTTAATTTACTGACTAAACCCTCTGATTCAGTGATTGTGTTGGGTGATTTTAATTTACCAAGCATATCATGGAACATCATTGACAATGATATCGTACCTTTCGCGTCTAGTGCGTGCAACAACGTATTTTTAGAGGAGATGGCTGAACTCTGCCTAACTCAGGTTAATGTACTTCCCAATAAGTTTGGTAAAGTATTTGATCTTATTTATGTTGGTGATGCATCTAAGTCCGTTTTAAATAAGTGTGATCCACTAGTCTTGCCCGAAGATGTCTACCACCCTGCTGTGGAGGTATCTTACGAAGTTATAAGTGATAGTCAAAATTGCAGTACCCAAGCATATGAACCAAATATTCGCTTTGATCTTTCGAAAGCCAACTTTAAAAAGCTTAACAAAGAACTGTCTAAATTGTCGTGGTCTTTATATAAAGAAAATAGTGAACAAAGCGTTGCACTTTTTACCTTTACTTTACATAAATTATTTGAAAAGCACGTGCCTAAACGCATGTATGTTCCTGAAGAACAAACACAGTTATGGTTCACTAAAGAACTGAGAAATTTGAAAAACAGAAAGTCGCGTTATTTTAGATTACACAAAAAAACCGGTTTACACTACGTAAAATACTCACTTTTGCGTCTTAAGTTGTTTGAATTAAACAAAAAGTGTTATAAAGCTTACTTGTGTAAAATCAAACGGCGTATAATATATAACCCCAAATCATTTTATGACTTCGTAAACTCCAAGCGAAATGTACGTGAGTTTCCTTCCGCCATGAAGTATTAAAATACCGTCTCTAGTGATAATCAAATAATTTCTAACATGTTCGCTCAGTTTTTTAACTCTAATTATTCGATTAACTCACATGATAACATTGACTATCCTTTTAAACTATGTCCAATGAACTCAATAAATATCCCAGTAATATCTCCCGATGATTTAGTAGTTTATCTGAAATCCTTAAAGCAGTCCTTCAGTTATGGTCCTGACCAGATCCCTACTTACATATATTCTTATATATTGTGCTGATTATCTCTATGGGCCGTTAACAGCGTTATTTAATTTGTATCTTAAAGCTTAAACAGACGGCAGCGTTGATCCGGATTAACTCGGACTTAGTCCGGATCAACTGCAGTTAATTCCCGAGTTGATTCGGATCAACGCTGCCGTCTGTTTATGCTTTTAAAGAGGGCGTTTTTCCAACTATATGGAAGGAATCTTTCATAACCCCGTAACATAAAAGCGGTAGCAGATCTTCAGTGGAGAACTACCGGGGAGTAGCTAAGCTTTCTGCAATTCCTAAATTATTTGAAGCAATTATAACAAATCAGTTGACGCATTCTATCTCTTCTAGCGTTTTGCAAGGGCAAATCAACTTCTACAAATTTACTTGAATTAACATCCTATATCTGAAAAGCATTTAGTGAAAGCAAAACTGTTGATATTATATATACTGACTTCAGTAAAGCATTTGACAAAGTGTGCCACTCGTTGCTCATCTATAAACTTGATCTTCTTGGTCTTCCACCTAATTTTCTACGTTGGATCTCTTCATACCTTTATGATAGATCACAAAGGGTAATGTTTAAAAAAACCTATCTCTGACGTCATTGATGATACTTCAGGAGTCCCTCAAGGTAGCCACCTAGGCCCGATTCTTTTCTTGCTTTTTATAAACGATATTTCTATAGATATACAATTTTCCAAAATTTTAATGTATGCAAATGATATAAAGCTTTATAAATCGTACGTTTCAACTAAAGAAAGGTTTTTGCTACAATCAGACTTAAACAGCATGGCTTACTGGTGTCAAGTAAATCTTATGAAATGTAAAGTAATGTGCTTCTCGCGAACAGCTGTTCATCCCGCTTCTTATACAATAGGTAACCATAACCTGGAACAGGTATACAATTTTGTGGACCTTGGTATCACAATGGATCCTAAGCTTAATTTTAATCTTCATATTAATGTGACAGTCAACAAGGCTAAAGGTGTACTTGCATTTGTGAAACGATGGTAAACAAATTTTTTTGACCCCTATGTCACTAAAACCCTGTTTACAGCATTAGTTAGGCCAATTCTTGAATACGGTTCGGTGGTTTGGAATTCAAGGTATCAAATTCACTCAGACAAGACAGAATCAATTCAAACCCAATTCCTACTTTTTGCTTTAAGAAATTTCCATTGGGATTCTCAATATAACCTTCCACCTATACGAGCCGATTAAAACTTATTAATCTTCCTACACTTTCCAGCCGCAGGCAAATGATTGGTAGAATTTTTATAGTTAAATTACTAACAGGCACAATTTCAAGTACGCTTCTTCTGGGCGAAGTTAGCTTTAATGTTCCCTCCCGGGTATCAAGACTCCTTTGGCCCCTATTTCTGAAAGCTTGTAAAACTAATTTTGAATTGCACGACCCACTCCGTTGCTTATGCCAGGATTAGTGTTGCCGCGCCGTCCCTAGAAAATGTATCACCGACGAAGCCAAAAATGTATCCAAGTGTATCCATTTTTCTTTTTTTACGTATCCATCTCATAATTTGTAAGAAAACCAAACATTTTCAAGAAAAAGACATAATTTAACCCATCCTAAGGACTTGGAAAACGTGTATATATATTTTTATATTTCATAAAATCAAACATTTGTTATTTCAATTTATAAATAATATTTTGTATGCATAAGTATTTTGTAAAGTAAGTGTAATAAATAGTAATTAATATGTTACATTTGTACCTGTACACTCTAAAAAGTGTGTGTAAAACTACTACTGAAAAATATCTATTCTTCAACAGGAATCTGTATAAATATACATACGTATAAGATGTTCAGGATTTGATTTTGAACTTGAGATCTTTAAAATATACACATGAAATGTTTAAAGTTGCAAAAATTTTTAAACTAAAAATACATTTCCTACAAATAATAAACATTAGGGGCTTATATTTACTCTATTTTAAACATTTTATGTGTTATTTTGCTCTCTGCGACAAATTTGGTATGTTAAAGTAAACAGGCAGTGTTTAATTTTATTACGCGGTGTGCCAATTTGCACACATTAAAAGAGGAAAATAGTTACCTCTCTTAGGTCCGGTTTTTCAGTGCCAGTTTAAACTTAGATTAAGTAAACTGAGTTTAAATTGAACAGCTAGCTGGCATTTGATTGGCTGATCTTAGTTTAAACCAGCCAGATCGGGCGTTTAAACTTAGTGTAAACCACGGCCGTGCACTGAAAAACTGGCCCTTAATACGCGCAAATAAACAAACAAAAATTAGAGTGTATTTAAAGTATTTTCAGTAAAATTCATAAAAATTTCCTTAAATAAATCAAATTTTGTTTTTTAAACAGTGTATTTAAACTACATTGAGATCTTCTTTCTTTTTAAATTAACAAATGAAAATATGTGATATGAAAGAGATATATTTACTTTATATATGTATATATTAAGATCTTGCTTAAAGCATCTTTTTTAGCTAACTAAACAATTGCGCCTTACACTGCTTTGGTGAGATCTCTTCATATGTTCATTGCTTCGTTCACAAAAAATAAAATGCTCTAATTTCACGCTTAAGTAGCGATTTTTAAAACCTTTAAAAAACGTCATTAATGAAAATCGAGTTTTTAACGAAAAAAACTTTATAGAAAATATAAAATTTTAGCCTATTTAAAAAAGTATCCACATTTATACTGATCGGAAAAAATAAGTATCCCGCAAAAATTCGTCTAAAAATGTATCCAATTGGATCTATTTAGATCCAAACGGCATCCCTGACCAGGATTTTAACTCTCATTTCAGCACGTTTGATATGTATGTATATCAGATCCGCTTCTCAGCATTAAAAGCGCAAACAGTCAACGACGTAGCGTAGACGTAGGTTGACGCAGACACGATCTACCTTATGGGATTCGCGTGTTAAAGAAAACTCACCACCGCATGGCGGTGACGTTGCCGTTGCTTCTCTCTCTCTCTATCAACAGTAAAAGCTCAGTTAGTCTAGACTTAATTTCCGTAACGTAACTTAACTAAATATTTCGGCCAACCTGTTATATGAGAAACTGTGTTGGCGGTTAGTTAAAACTTAACTTAGCGTAAGAAACTTAAGAACCTGTAGATTTTAGGTTCTTAAGTTACGGTCTTACGGAAATTGAGAGCGGTGAGAGAATCAGGCTTGCCAGACTCTCGTTTTTGTATTTCTTAAAAATAAATGAAAGCAAACATTGTTGTTTGCATGAATTTTTTTGATGTGGCATTTAAGGCGGCGAACTGTTAAACAGCTGAAAAAGAAAATACAAAAACAAAATATTTCCGCTCTTGGCTTAAGTTGACGTGTTGAGTAATCATTGATGATTTCTTACGGTAAGTTAAATTAAGTTAAGTCTAGACTAACTGAGTTTTAAATTTTATAAGCTGCTACGTACGTCAACCTACGTTTACGCTACGTCGTTGGCTAACTGAGCTTTAAGAAATGATACTGTCCTCTCTCAATAAATGAATCACGAAAATAAAATGATGAATTTAGTTCTGTAGCTGAACAGTTTTAGATCTCGACACTTAACAAACTCCTGCCTATCGTGACTCGGCGCAAAAATTAAAAATACTGGTTCCGTACGTCATTCGGACTGCGCCCCTCGTGCGGATAGGCGGGAATGGAAGGCAAAAACCTTTGGGATTATTGTTATTATTATTGTGTTAATTTGGTTTTTATGTGTTCGTAGCAAAAGCCACCACCTGGGAACCTGTCAGGGTTGAATTTGGCTGAAATGTATGCATTTATCCACCAAAATCGTTTGATAAAGTGATAAACTTTGGTTAAATAAAGTTCCATACAAAGTTTGACGGCTCATTTATTTATTTAATTTATAAATTAATCAAGTTTACCAGCAGTTTATCACTTTTGATGATGACCCCTAAAAAGTTCGAAACATATGGGGTGTTCACAGTTCGTTCCAAATAGTGTCTAAAAATGTAGACATTTTCTAACCGTAAGTTCTGTGGTGTTGTTGTTTCCCATACAAAATTGGAAAACGACGTTGCAACATTTTGTCACACTCACGAAAAATATCAGCTTTTGAGGTACTTGGGTGGGTTGGGTACTTAAAAGAGCCCGCTTACGTACCTCGATGCGGGTACTTAAGCGAACATAATTACTGATGTAGTTACATCTCCTTGTTAACTTACATAAATACTTGGTTAACAACATTTAATGAAGTATACATAGTTTAAAACCAAAATCGTAGCATTACTTAAATACATAAAAAGGTAAAGAAAAAATTTATAAAAAAAAATATTTAGTATAAAATATTTAATGCCATTTTTACAAGAATTAAATTGTTTAAAAAGTCAAGTTGGACATATAAAGTTGTACCAAATTCAAAATGATATTGTTTGCCACTTATGTATATTTATCAATTTTTAAGATTTTCAATCAATTAAAATACAGTTCATTCCCTAAGAAATCTACTATATATTTGTGAAAGTATGTACGTATGTATGTATGTATGATGTATGTGCCAAGTTGCAGTGTAAACGGACGGACAGAATCGAACAAAATTTTGACAGAGTATTGCCATGACACCTAGGCCTATAATAGGGTGAAAAAATTGGGATCCGACAAGGGGGCGTGGCACCTCCCATAGGCGAGAAAAATTTAATCAGCCATAACTTCTTAAGCGGGTTTCACTTTAGTTAACTTGTTGAGCAAAGTTTTCTTTATTACAAAAAGCGATTCAGATGTGTCGAAGCAATCATAATGCTTGTTTAAATCTTGACATAAACACCGAAATGCATCATGCATTTCAAAGTTTGATTTACAAGTACTCAACACAATAGGTTTAAAATGTCTCGTGGGTCTTGTAGGAATACAAAAATTTATCTCACTCAGTAAAAAGGGACTACTGACCATCCCGTTCATTAATATAATTAAAAAAGAACACCAAGCATCTCTCTACGACTCTGAAGCGTCGGCAAATCTATAAGCTTCAGGTGATCCTTGTAGGGTGGGAGATTTTTAGACGAGTCCCAACATAAATTTTTGAGGGCAAATAACAGGAACTTATTCTGCACTAATTCGAGCCTGTCACTATGAATTTGATAACTAGGATTCCATACTATAGATGCATACTCCAAAATCGGTCTAACTAGAGAGGTAAAGATAACTTTAGTGACATAAGGATCGTTGAACTCCTTGGCCCAGCACTTAAGAAAAGCCAACAATCCTCTAGCCCTAATCACGCAGGAGTTTATGTGAGACTTGAGTTCTAGTTTCGGATCCATAATTAAACCTAGGTCAATGAAATTGGTCACTTGCTCAACATTGTGGTCAGATATAATATACGAATTTGGGTAGAACGATTTTCTAGAGAAGGTCATGAATTTACACTTTTTCAAATTGAGTGACATGGAATTTGCTTCACACCACTCGAAAATGCAGGTTGGGTCAGCTTGCAAATGCTCCCTATCTTCTGCAGTACTAATGTACTTAAAGAGCTTAACATCATCAGCGTACATTAAGCATTTCGAGTAATTCAACACCTTAGGAAGGTCATTTATAAATAAAATAAACAAAACGGGACCAAGATGGCTGCCCTGAGGTACGCCGGACGTGACATGTATTGGCCGGGAGGTACAATTTTTAAAAATTACTCTTTGTTTCCTATCCACTAAGTAAGAAGAAAGCCAGCTGAGAAGAAGGGAGGGAAACCAATTCTATCAGGTTTATATATAAGGGTTGAATGAGATACTTTATCAAATGCCATGCTGAAATCAGTGTAAATCACGTCCGTTCGAAGATTGTTTTTAAACCCATTAGACACATAAGTAGTGAATTCAAGAAGATTGGATACAGTTGATTTACCTTTGCAAAAACCGTGTTGCGATAGATCAATATCAGAAGTAATAGAGTGAGATAGTTCTTCCGTAACGATTGCCTCAAAAACTTTGGGAATAGCACAAAGCTTCGCAATTCCTCTATAGTTTACGATGTTAGTCCTACTTCAATTTTTATAAAGTGGCAAGATAAACGAATCCTTCCAGGAAGATGGGAAGACACCCTGTTTTAGGGAAGCATTAAAAATATTTGTCATAGGCTTATATAAATACTCTGCACAACTTTTAAGAACACTTGTGGGTATACCGTCTGGGCCAGCTGTATATGAAATTTTCAAACAATTCAAAAGAATGAGGACGTCCGCAGCAGATATCGATGTAATTCGGATGCAATCAAATGATGGCAGAAAGAATGGGTAGCTAGATAGATTCGAATTTAGTTGGGAAGATGTTGAACTGGCAGAGTAGTTTGACTCGAAGAAACCAGCAAACATATCGGCAATAATATTTTCGTCACTGGAGACTAAGTCATTTAACTTCAATGTTGAGGGATAACCGTTCGTCTTACGCTTTGTGTTCACAAAGGCGTAAAACGATTTGGGATTAGAAACTATATGAGTCGAACCCTGTTAATATAATTATTGTAACACTTTTTGTTCAATACATTGTATTTATGCCTAAGAATGGATTACGCGGAGTAGTTAGAAGACAAGCCAGATTTTTTAAAAAGCTTAAATGCTTTGGATTTTTGATTTTTTAAGCGTTTTAATTCGCCAGTAAACTACTGAGCGTTAGACGTTACGTTAGCTTCCTTAACAAGAGGAATGATTTTACTGAAAATATGGCGTAAGGAATTGCTAAAATGTAAGGCACTATCAACAGCATTCTCATCATACTGGTTCCAAGTTATCTTCGATATCTCTAACCTAAGTTTACTATAATCTGCTGTTTTAAATGAGTAACGCTCCGCTCTTGATTTTTTACTGGTAAAGCAACATGAGTTGCGTGAATTTATCAAGGACAATTCTAGTGGTGGGTGGTGAGAATCAACAGGTGTAATCAAAGCATAACCAGGGGCTATTGTGACGTTGGAAACGTCGTCCACAAAAACTAAATCCAGACATTTACCTAAGTTATTACTAATAGAGTTTATCTGGTAAAGACTAAGGTCTGAAAGATCGTTCAAAAATTGATTGAAGAGATCATGAGAGGAATTTGGTACTAGATTACCATCTATTAGATCCCAAGAAACACCCGCAAGATTGAGGTCACCCAGGACAATAACAGTATCGGAAGTATTTATTACCAAAACGTAAGAGGCTTAAATACTAAATTAATGAACTTATACCTTAAAAGCCTTGAATGTAATTATAATATTCTTTCCTTTACTGAAGCTTGGCTGAAACCACACATTTTCAATTCACAGATTCTTCCAAATAATTATCATATCTATAGACACGATAGGGAGGACAGAATCGGCATTGGCGTACTCTTCGCTGTAAACTCTTCAATACCATCTGAAGAAGTTAGTCTTCCTCACATTGATTCAGTAGAATTCAATGCATTAGTGTACAGGCTGGAAAAGGGTATATTTACTTAGCTCTATTCT
>NW_023458790.1:88561-91114 GCF_013731165.1 Rhagoletis pomonella
TTAAGCTTAATCTAATTTGTCATTTGAGGGGACTTTTTTCAAAAAGTTCTTTAAGAAACTATTTTTATTCACAAAAAACTTTATTTTTGGAGGTATTTTCAAATCGGTCCAGCTCGCTTAAAACTTAATATTTTTCCGAAATATTTGGTGGACGTCTTAAAATATAATAGATTTTGGAATCCCGGCGGAAAACCGCAACTTTTTTTGGTGATGCGGTCTAATGTACATACATACACATTGTAGCAGTTTATTTTATTTAAAGAAATGGGGTGTGTCCATTTCCGCTGTGACGTATATAAATAGTGCATATATTTAGGTGCAATATTTAACTTCTTCTGGCGGGGCGACATCTAGAGTCTTCTAATTGTACCTCCTTGATATAATGCCTACAACGAGGTTGATATCTAGAATTTTCCATAAATAGCTTTGCTACATTTATAGTAGGTGCATTCTTTTGCAACCGAGCTACAAAAGAACACTCGCTTAAATGACGAAGTACACGCAAAGCAACAACACAAACTCGGCTATTTATCCGAGCTCAGCCAGGTCGGTTAAAAAATACGCGACCTGAAGTGAAAGAACTGCTCTATTGTGAATTGTTAATGGGAAAGTGGAGAGGGAAATTTTTGCTTCCTTTTATACGTGACTTATATTTTAAAAGTGTATATATATTACGCAAATACCTCGCATAATTACTCATTTAAATTGGTTTTTGTATCTAAATCCCGTTAAACTCATCACATTTTCTTGCCAGCTACCAACAGGGTTGCTTAAGTAGCTAAAAGGAAATTTTACCCGAGTTGAGCGTTCTTTTGTCGCTCGCTTACAAAAAATGCAGCTAGTATAAATGGTGGTCTGGACATACAACATTCAAAGCGTTCTGGACATACAACATTGCAAGTTGATAAAAGCGTTGTAAAATAATAATAGAATAAATTTGTTGCAACTGACATCTAACAAAGCGGCGTTAAATTTAATAAAAGCCTCGTAAGTCTTTTCGAGCAGCTGTTTAGCTAAGCCCAACACGTTGAGTTCAGGTGGCGTAAAAATTATTGAAATTACCGCCAAGCAATATTATTCGGGTATTCACAACGGTGTCGTAAGTGTCGTATTGTTGCATGTCGTAAACTCTAAATGCTTAAAAATATATTAAGGAGATTCGCAAAGTACCAACAAAGTCATATTATTCATTTTCACAGTGTTAAAAAATAGTTGGTTGTAGTTTCAAGTTCTCTAAATCTATATATTAATACGCTAACATAAATTTTGTCTCCGTTCGTTTGGCGATTTTACCGAACCGATTTCAAAACCAAGAACACCGTTGGAAAGGCATTTTTCCGTAGTTGACCAGAGTTTTTATGATTTCACAATTGGTTGAAAATTACGGCCAAAACCGTCGTTTAAACATTTTCGAATTGTGCTGCAACATGTTCAATTTGACATGTTTCGCCTGTTGTTTCACTACACATTTGAAGTTAAGCTTTGAAATAAAGATAAATATGAAGATGAAGAAACAAATATTAACGATGAAGTCAAAAAAAAGAAGGCAAAAGTGCAGATAAAGACGAAAATGGAGACAATGACAGATACATAAGAATTAGGGTAACTGAAAGGGTAAGAACATTTCTTGAAATTATGAAGTGAAACTTCTTTAGCGGCAGTTGGTTGGGAGTAAATCGTCAAATTCGAGGGGAATAATGCACATGGAAGTGGTTCTCAGCGGTTTACCGGTTTGAGAATAAAAACAAAAACAAAGATGTCTAGAGGTACAGGCAAAAACGAAGATCAAAGTAAATTTAAACACTTTAAGGTAAAGGTGAAGAGGGATATGCAAAAATAAAGATAAATATGAAGAAAAGGATGAGGATGAAGATCGTTATTGTTATCGATATAAAACTCGATATTCTTATCGATATAATGATCGATACTGCTATCGATAAAATAATCGATATTGTTATCGATGCTGTTATTAATTAAATAACCGCTATTGTAGTCGATATAATAATCAATAAAATAATCGATATTGTTATCGATACAATAATGGATATTGTTATCGGTATAACAATCGATTAAATAATCGATTTTGTTATCGATTTAGTCATTTATATTGTTAACGATATGTACAGTTATAAACAGGGTTATCGATACACTAATCGGAACATGGAATGTGATCACATTATATGACATCACATCACATTTTATCACATGATATGAAGAGACATCTCAAGATATTACATCACATAATATGATATCACATCACACGATATCACGTGACATGACATTATATGATATGACATCACATTATATGGCATGATATCACATGACTTGACATCACACCGTTGGAAAGGTAATTTTCTGTAGTTGAGGAGAGTTTTTATAGTTTCGAAATTGGTTGAAAATTGTCGTTTAAAAATTTCCATATTTGTGTATGGTTGTTTTTGCAACCTGTTCGCATTATGTTTTACTTCGTATTTGAAATTAAACTTTGAAATTAAGATAAATATGAAGATGAAGAAACAAGTGATAACGATGAAGACAACAAAAAAAGCCAAA
>NW_023458790.1:91214-103201 GCF_013731165.1 Rhagoletis pomonella
TGTTATCGATATAAAACTCGATATTCTTATCGATATAATGATCGATACTGCTATCGATAAAATAATCGATATTGTTATCGATGCTGTTATTAATTAAATAACCGCTATTGTAGTCGATATAATAATCAATAAAATAATCGATATTGTTATCGATACAATAATGGATATTGTTATCGGTATAACAATCGATTAAATAATCGATTTTGTTATCGATTTAGTCATTTATATTGTTAACGATATGTACAGTTATAAACAGGGTTATCGATACACTAATCGGAACATGGAATGTGATCACATTATATGACATCACATCACATTTTATCACATGATATGAAGAGACATCTCAAGATATTACATCACATAATATGATATCACATCACACGATATCACGTGACATGACATTATATGATATGACATCACATTATATGGCATGATATCACATGACTTGACATCACACCGTTGGAAAGGTAATTTTCTGTAGTTGAGGAGAGTTTTTATAGTTTCGAAATTGGTTGAAAATTGTCGTTTAAAAATTTCCATATTTGTGTATGGTTGTTTTTGCAACCTGTTCGCATTATGTTTTACTTCGTATTTGAAATTAAACTTTGAAATTAAGATAAATATGAAGATGAAGAAACAAGTGATAACGATGAAGACAACAAAAAAAGCCAAAAGTGAAGATAAAGACGAAAATTGAGATAAAGGCGAAAATGGAGACAATGAGAAATACATAAGAAGTAGGTTAAAAGAGTTGAAATTTTCCGATAGGAATCGAAATAAAATCAGCCATTAAGGTTACTGAAATTTATCGAATCATCGAAGTTTATAATTATCGAAATTTATCTATGCTTATTAAGTTATCGCAACGTATCGAATTATTCAAACTGATCAATGTTTATTGAGTTGTCGAAATTTATAGACACAGAAACTTAGTTGTCCAAATTTACAGATAGTTATCGAGCTATACAAAACGTGTGGGATTAACGAAATTTGTCAAGTTAAAGAAATGTATCAAGTTATCGATATTTATTTAATTATCATTATTTATAGGCTTAACGAAATATATCGAGATGTCGTAATGCATGGAGGTCTTTCAACTTACAGAGTTATCGATAATTATTGATCTACTGAATTTGGTTGGTTCAACGAAGCGAAGTTTATGGAATTTTCAAATTATATCGATTTATTGAAATTTCAAGGTTATATTAGCTTATCGATTTATCACTGCTTATCGCATTTAATCGTCTTAACAGAGTGTAAGGAGTTATCAAAATGTTTAGATAGTTTTCGAAAAATGTGGAAATGTCAAAAGTAAACATTTATAAAGATATCCAAAGTCTTTACATTTTTGAGTTATCGAAATTTATCAAGCCATCGAATTTCACAGTTATCGAAATTGGTCGAGTTAACGAATTTAGTTGAGTTATCGAATTTTAGTGAAATTCATCGAACTATCGATATGTATCAAATTATTGAAATTTATCGATAAACTTGAATGTATCGGGTCAATTCCAAGTCCTGCCGAAGTCCACCAAAGACCTTCTCAGATAAAAAAAATTTAGGTACGGTTTAGCAGAAGATTTTCCGGTTAGTTAATTTGTACCGTATAAGTTTTGCTACGTGTTAAGATAGAAAACCTCTCCAAGGCTTCTAAAACTAGAAAACTGTCGAATTTCGACAGTAACTGGCACTCTAGTATTTATTAAAGCTTTTAAAGTCTACGACATACAACAATACGACACTTACGACACCGTTGTGAATCCCTCATATGTGTATAAATGTTTATAAGCTGCCAAAATTTTACCTAGCCCCATGCGCTAAGGAAAAATTCTGACGTTCGTATTCACCACAAGAAATGTAAAATTTTTACTTTGATCAGTCAAAATTTCCTCTTTTCTATCAATCCACGGAAAGCGTTATCAAAATTCGGTAAAAGTGCACTTTAGCGAAACCAGGCCAAAATTGGTGAAAAATTCGAGAGGGGTATTAATCGTCACGTTAAGTGCGATTAATAATAATCCGAGAGCGGAAAGTAACGCTTTTATATGATGTTTCCATGCTTCGTAATTCGCTAAGTAATTCGTGAGTTACCCTGCTTCCACACCACCCATCAGTAATTCGTTTGGCAGCTCTAGTTCTTGTTCTTCGCTATTTTTATTATTTTTGTATACTGCAAATATCGAAGATGGAGCTAAAATTTAAGTTATCATCAACAATTTTAATTTATATAGGGAATATTTTTTTATTAATATTATTCTATAACTAGAAAAAGTGCCAGAAAATGGGACCAGGCCGGTGGATACTTCGATATATTTCCGATAACTATTAGAGAAGGCACCGATTCGTTCGTCATTCGCATGGTAATTCGATCTGAATTACCTACAAATGAGGTAATTCACTCGCAAAATTTTGTATGGCGAATAACGTAATTCGGAAGGTAATTGGCAAGACGAAAGACGTATTAATTGATTAAAGGTAGTGATAAAACGATACCATGAAAGTATCGATACCTATACTTGGAAGTAGCATCGAAAGAAGGTATCGATACCTACAAGTATCGGGCTAAAAGTATCGATACCTACTTATATCGATACTTGTACCTATCACATATCTATGAATTTTTGTCAAAATAACTTATGTGACTAACATTTTTGATTTTACACGAAAGGTACTTTATCTTTTTAAGAAAAACTTTAAGTTTTAAAACATGTTTTACTTGGATGACCTCTAAAACACAAGAAAAAAGTGTAAAGCCGAATAAGTTGTTTTTTAAGAGGTCCCCAGAATTTCGTTAACAGAACTTGCTTCTTTTTTGTGTACGTATTTTATTTGTTATACATAAATATTTATTTTGTACAAGGAGAAAGCGATTGAGATCTAAAACAATTATTTTATAATTTATTTCATACAATTTAATTAATTGATAAAATTTATCTGTATTATAACACTTTTCAACAGATAAACCGCTAACTTTTCGGCGTCCAACCTAGTTTTATGGATTATATTTGCGAAGAAAGGGAGATATGCCCAATGAAAAAATGAACAAAAATGGACACTAGCAAGGAAAAGAGGTATTTTTAAACAAACTAGAGTTCCAGTTACTGTCGCAATTCGACAGTTTTTCTAGTTTAAGAAGCCTTGGAGAGGTTTTTTAACTTAACACGTAGCGATACCTATACGGTACAAATTAACAAACCGGAAAATCTTCTGCTAAAACGTAACTAATTTTTTTTTTATCTGAGAAGGTCTTCGGAGGACTTCGGCAGGACTTGGAATTGACCCGAAACATTCAAGTTTATCGATAAATTTCGATGATTTGATACATATCGATAGTTCGATGAATTTCAAGAACACTAAAATTCGATAACTCAACAAAATTCGTTAACTCGACCAATTTCGATAACTGTGAAATTCGATGGCTCGATAAATTTCGATAACTCAAAAATGTTAAAACTTTGGATACCTTTATAAATTTTTACTTTTGACATCTCCACATTTTTCGAAAACTGTCTAAACATTTTGATAACTCGTTACCCTGTGTTAAGACGATTAAATTCGATAAGCAGTGATAAATCGATAAGCTTATATAACCTTGAAATTTCGATAAATCGATATATTTTGAAAATTCCATAAACTTTGCTTTGTTGAACCAACCAATTTCAGTAGATAAATAATAAGAACTCCATGCATTACGACTCCTCGATATATTTTGTTAAGTCTATAAATAATGATAATTCAATAAATATCGATAACTTGATACATTTCGTTAATCCCACACGTTTTTATAGCTCGATAACTATCCGTAAATTTGGACAACTAAGTTTCTGTGTATATAAATTTCGACAACTCAGTAAACATTGATCAGTTTGAATAATTCGATACGTTGCGATAACTTAATAAGCATGGATAAATTTCGATAATTATAAACTTCGATGATTCGATAAATTTCAGTAACCTTTATGGCTGATTTTATTTCGATTCCTATCTTTTAACCTAATTCTTATGTATTTCTCATTGTCTCCATTTTCGCCTTTATCTCAATTTTTGTCTTTATCTTCACTTTTGCCTTTTTTGTCTTCATCGTTATCACTTGTTTCTTCATCTTCATATTTATCTTTATTTCAAAGTTTAATTTCAAATACAAAGTAAAAAAAAATGCGATACAGCTTAAATTGAAAAGGTTGCAAAAACAACCATACACAAATATGGAAATTTTTAAACAACGATTTTAAACCAATTTCGAAACTATAAAAACTCTCCTCATCTACAGAATTACCTTTCCAACGGTGTTCTTGGTTTTGAAATCGGTAAATTTACCTTGGTCTTCATCTTTGTTTTTATCTTTCATATCTTTGCTTTTATCCTTTTCTTTATCTATTCGCGTAGATGGGATGTGATGACGGTGATAAGATGTGACGTGATTTTACGTCATAAATAGGATGTCATGTCATGTGCTGTCATATCCTGTGATGTCATGTCATATCATGTCATACCATATGATGTCATATCATGTGATGCCACGTTATGTAATGCGATGTCATGTCATACGATGTCATATCGTGTGATGTCAAGTCATGTGATGTCATACTATATAATGTAATGTCATATCATATGATGTCATGTCACGTGATATGGTGTGATGTGATATCATATTATGTGATGTGATGTCATGTAATGTGATTGCATTCCATGTTCCGATTATTAAATCGAAACCCTGTCGATAACTGTTTCAATAAAAATACCGATAACAATATCCATAAACATATAGAAAAATACAACGATTACAAAATCGATTTATTCATCGATATATACAACAATCATCAGTATAAATTATTATACATATCGATAACAATATAAATGAATAAAAAGATAACAAAATCAATTATTTAATCGATTATTATACCGATAACAATATCCATTATTTTATCGGTAACAATATCGATTATTATATTGATTATTATATCGATTACAATAGCGGTTATTTAATCAATAACAGTATCGATAACAATATCGATTATTTTATCGATAGCAATATCGACTATTATATCGTGTTTTATATCGATAACAATATCGATCTTCATCCTCATCCTTTTCTTCATATTTATCTTTATTTTTGCATATTCCTCTTCACCTTTACCTTAAAGCATATATGTAATACTTCTATATTGGCAGTACGTTGAAAGTACATCCGCCAACATTACAGTGCAGATATATAATGATAGAACGAGAAAACCAACCAACCAATGTACTCAGAATGACATTTGAAAAGAATAAAAAATCAAGAGCGGTGCAGTAACCGTCAATATTTTAGAAAATTAAATTCTAATTAAAGCCAAAAAAAAACTGTGTTTACCTTTTGAACAAAAAAGTAAGGAAAAAAGGAATCGTGTTGCACGCGTCAGTATGTTATACTATTTACTTAAAAATGAGCCGTATCAGGGAAAACGGGCCGCCGGCTACCACAAAGCTCGCCCCAATCACGTTCAGGGAAAAATTTTTGGTTATTTTATTTTTCTATTTTTTTTAATATTTGTAATTTAAACCGCTCCTGGAGTGACTTGACAGTGGTTTGTTTGTAATAGTTCACAAATATACATTTATACTAACACAAGCAAATATTTATTTGATAGGCTGTCTCCCTTTGATTGCGGAATAAAAACACATTGTGAAGATACGTTACTATCAATATAGAAGTATTAGATATATGCCTTAAAGTGTTTAAATTTACTTTGATCTTCGTTTTTGCCTGTACCTCTAGGCATATTTGTTTTTGTTTTTATTCTCAAACCGCTAAACCGCTGAGAACTACTTCCATGTGCATTATTCCCCTTGAATTTGACAATTTACTCCCAACCAACCAACTACCGCTAAAGAAGTTTCACTTCATAAATTCAAGAAATGTTCTTACCCTTTCAGTTACCCTAATTCTTATGTATCTGTCATTGTCTCCATTTTCGTCTTTATCTTCACTTTTGCCTTCTTTTTTTTTACTTGATCGTTATCATTTATTTCTTCATCTTCATATTTATCTTTATTTCAAAGCTTAATTTCAAATGTGTAGTGAAACAACAGGCGAAATATGTCAAATTCAACATGTTGCAGCAACATCTATACACAATTCGAAAATGTTTAAACTATGGTTTTGGCCGAAATTTTCAACCAATTGTGAAACCATAAAAACCCTGATCATCTACGGAAAAATGCCTTTCCAACGGTGTTCTTGGTTTTGAAATCGGTTCGGTAGAGTCGCCAAACGAACGGAGACAAAATTTATGTTAGCGTATTAATATATAGATATTAAGTTGAAATGTATTTAAATTGCTTAATATAGCAGCAAAAGTTGATCACGGTGGCACAGAGAAGGCAGCTAATCTGACGGGGTGATTAAAAAACGAGCTCTGGTTGAGGTTATATTTATATGTAAACATTACTTTTAGCAACTTTTCACTTTAAGCTAGCGGTATAATAATGAGATGATAGTAAGTCTTTCTTTGTAAAACTTTCTTTTCATTGGCAAGTAAACTGCCAAAAATTCTGAGCTAGTCACAATAATAATTAGATTAAAAAATAAAAGTCCGGAATAAAATTGTCACTTAATCGGGTTTCGATACAAGTACTTTCTTCCGATACCTACTCAGTACTCGGTTCAAAGGTATCGATACCAAAATTACTTGGAATCGGACGAAAAGTATCGAGTATGTACTTGTAGTTACTAGTATCGTTTTGTCCCTAATTATTAATTAATTAATTAATCCCAACAGCTTTTTACCCTCCATTCCCGCCCAACCGACATGAGGGGCGCAGTCCGCATGACGTACGGAACTTTTTTTTTTTTTAATTTTTTGGTGCCGAGTAGGGTAAACAGGAGTTTGTTAAGTGTCGAGCTCTAAAACTATTCAGCTACAGAATCAAATTCATCAGCTGATTGGATATGCTAAAGATAGTATTTCAATTATTGAGAGTGGAGATAATAGTTTTCTTTATAGTAAAAATCGAGTCCGATATGTCAAACGTGCTGGAATGAGAGTTAAAATCTTGACATAAACCACGGAATGATTCGTTTAGTTCAAAATTAGTTTTGCATGGCTTTAAAAATAGAGGGCGAAAGTGTCTTGACACTCGAGAGGGAAGAATAAAATTTAGATGAGCCAGGAGGGCCGGGCTATTAATCAAGCCTGTCATTAATTTTACGATAAATATTATACCTAGCATTTCTCTACGACTTGTGAGTGTGGATAAATTTATGAGCTTTAGACGACTTGTGTCAGGGGAGATTGTAATCTGAATCCCAGTTAAAATTACGCAATGCAAAAAGCAAGAAAGCAATGATCTTGGTAGCGGGGATTCCAAACAATAGATCCGTATTCTAGTATGGGTCTAACTAAAGTGGTAAAACGAGCTTTTGTATCATAAGGATCTTTGAACTCTTTTGACCATCGCCTTACAAATGCAAAAACGCACTTGGCTTTATTGACTGTAACATTAATATGATGGTAGTTTGGAATCCATTATGATACCAAGATCGAGAAAATTTGTTACCTGCTCCAGATTATAATTTGATATTGAATAAACAGCTGGTTGAACAGCCCTCCGAGAGAGACACATAACTTTGCATTTTTGAAGGTTTAGTGGCATATAGTTTGCATTACACCACTTAACCACGTTGCTCAGATCCGCTTGTAACAAAGACCTTTCTTCGATAGAGGACAATGTTTTAAAAAGTTTCACATCATCGTCATACATTAACATTTTTGAATGTTTTATTATAGAAGAAATATCGTTAATGAATATCGGGAACAGAATCGGACCAAGGTGGCTTTCCTGAGGAACTCCTGAAGAAACTTTAATGATGTTGGAAGAACAATTATTAACAATAACTCTTTGTGTTCTATCAGAGAGGTCCATTGAAGAAGACTGGACTGAAAGCCGATTAGGTCGAGTTTACGGATGAGTAACGAGTGATATACTTTGTCAAAGGCTTTACTGAAATCGGTGTATATTACGTCGGTGTGAGCATTTTCTCTAAAACCGTTTGAGACATGAGTTGTAAACTCCAATAAATTAGTCATAGTAGATTTTCCTTTAGAAAACCCGTATTGAGATTGTGAAATTGAAGAAAATAAAGAATATGTCAGCTGATTAACAATAATTGCTTCGAATAATTCGGGGATAGCGGAGAGCTTCGCTATGCCTCGTTAGTTTTCTATAGAGGACCAGCTGCCGTTTTTGTGAAGTGGTATTATGAAAGACTCCTTCCAAGCTGACGGAAAAACGCCATGTTTTAGTGACAAATTGAATAGAGTTGTTAAAGGCTCGCAGATGTTCTCAGAGCAGTTTTTAAGAAAACAGGCCGGAATATTATCAGGTCCAGGCCTAAATGACGCTTTTGAGGTTTTTAAATAGTGTAAAACTTCATCGGATGATATTACTGGAATATAAGCAGAGTTGATTGGACAAAGCTCGTACGGATAGTCTCCACTTATGGGGAAGTCTACAGAACAATTGGACCTAAAGAACTGGGCAAACATGTTGGCAATGAGTTGGCTGTCGCTAGACACAGTGTTGCGATAATGCATAGCGGACGGAAAACCATGTACTTTACGCTTTGAATTTACGAAACCAAAAAATGATTTAGGATTGTTAATTAAATTCTTCTTAATCTACTATATATTTGTGAAAGTATGTACGTATGTATGTATGTATGTGCCAGGTTGCAGTGTAAACGGACGGACAGAATCGAACAAAATTTTGACAGAGTATTGCAATGACACCTAGGCCTATAACAGGGTGAAAAAAATGGATCCGACAAGGGGGCGTGGCACCCCCCATAGGCGTGAAAAATTTAATCAGCCATAACTTCCAGATCATAAGTCACATGAACTTGAAATTTGGTATGTAGACATACAGACCATAAGTCACATGAACTTGAAATTTGGTATGCAGACATATCAATGGTAGGTGCGTATATGAGGGTATATATAAACGAGTTTGTAAAAGGGGGCGTGGCACATCCCATAGGCGTGGAATATTTTATCAGCTATACCTTCGGAACCATTAATCTCACGAACTTGAAATTTGGTATGCAGACATATCAATGGTAGGTGCTTATAGGAGGGTATATATAAAAGAGTTTGTTAAAGGGGGCGTGGCACATCCCATAGGCGTGGAATATTTTATCCGCTATAACTTCGGAACCATAAGTCCCACGAACTTGAAATTTGGTTTGCAGACATATCAATGGTAGGTGCTTATAAGAGGGAATGTATAAACGAGTTTTTAAAAGGGGGCTTGGCCATCCCATAGGCGTGGAATCTTTTATCAGCTATAACTTAGGAACCATAAGTCCCGCGAACTTGAAATTTGGTATGCAGACTAGGCCGGGTCGATTTGTGGGGAGGCAAAAAAATCGCCCATTGCTCTGTGAAAATCATATTCTAGGGATCAAAATAAGAAACTTTGCCGAAGGAACCATACCTCTAAAACGAATTCTGATGTCCCCCAATTTGGGTCGAACTTTTGGGTAGGGGCAAATTTTGAAAAATCCCACTTTGACCCATTAAGAGTGCTCCAATCGAGTCCAAATGTATGACCGACCCCCACTAACTTTGGAGGCCCGACCCACCGATGCCAGTGGCACACCCCCTGGGGGTTCACCATACAAACATTTCAAAAAATCGCCGGTTTTGCACTTTACATGAAAAAATCAGCGAAATGCCTATGTTTTTTCTTTTTGGAGTTTATTTTTCTCTTTAGAAATTTATTTAGTCAGAACATATGTAAATGAAAAAATGAATTTAACTTAGTAATAGAAAAGAAATTAAAAAAAATTATTAGAAATTAGCGTTTTTACAACCCTTTTAAAACCAAGGCATCACTGTGATGCATTTGCATGTCGTAAACATAGTTGTGTGGGTTTTTTATTCAACCGTTTTAAAAAATGAAGGTATCACTGTGACACAATTGCAAATCGGAAAATTGCTTGTGTGCGTTTTTTAAGACACAGCTGCATGTCGTAAACTTACTTGTATAGTTTTTTTATAGCACCTACTTTAGAAATGAAGCTTGTTTTTACAACCCTTTTTGTGGGTATTTTAAGGCACCTTCTTAAGAAATGCGCGTTTTTTGCAACCATTTTAACAATTAAGGTATCACTGGAATGCACCGCAACCCTTTTAAACAATGAAGGTATCACTGTGACACAATTGCAGATCGTAAAATTGCTTGTGTTGTTTTTTAAGCCACCACAAGACACAGCAGGTAGAATTGAAATTACCATTTCATTCTTATTACCTCGTCTCGTAGACCATATATAACGCAACAGTTTTTGTGAATGCATTAAGTCGTTGTGAAGAACTCAAAGTGTGAAGTGCTAATTTCAGATATAAAAATTTTTCAAAAAGAATAATAAGTGAAGTGACCATTCCAAATCAAAAAGTTTACAATGAATCCACCATCCTCTACACCGCAAGATGAAGCAACTACATCAACAACTATCGAAAACCCAATGAGTCATATACCCAAGCATGATGTTACTGTTTTTGGTGTGTCTACTGATTTAACTGATCTTAATTTACCAACCCATCTGGATATCTTGAGATATTATTTTTACTTAAGCGAACGTGCTAAAACAGAACAAAAAAAGTTTTCCCATAAATCATTCACTATTCAAGTACAAGATAAGTTGATTGGAATTTGGGAAAAACTTGGTATTGAAATAATGCTGAAAAAAAGTGTATTTAATAAATTGAATAAATTGCTTGACAAGTATCAAGAGCAAATCAAGAGAAGAAACAACACCCAACAATTTACAGAGTATGTAAAATCTCTGGAAACAATTTTTTACATTGGAACGTTTAAATGCGATTTGAAGGCAGCTCCATGTGCATGCGGCTGGGTTCCCGAACGCCTCAAAGAGTTCATGCACGATCAACATAATCAGAGAAGACTAACAATGGATGCATTTGTGATGGAAACTGAAGAGCAAGGAGCAACGTCTATGTCATCAATGCCAACATACCGAGATCCCGATGATTCAACATACGCACCGCCACCGGTTCAAGAAGATATGGATAGAAGCACAAGTTCACAATACACAGAGAGATACGCTTGTTTTAACTTTGCCTTGGTATGTGACAGATTTGGTGTGCCTGACAGAGTAGCATCAGCATTGGGAACCGCTCTTTTGCAAGATTTTAAAATTAAAGATAAGCATGGGAAACCTCTCATCATGGATAAATCGAAAGTTCGCAGAGAAAAAGAGAAATGCAGACAAGAAGTGCTTCGCAAACGGTTAGATGATTTGTTAGCGTTTTCATTCGATGGCAGAAAAGATGATACTTTAACGATAGATAAAATTGATGAGAAGTATCATACTAGGATGGTAAAAGAACGTCATCTTGTTATTTTGAGAGAACCCAATTCTGAATTGATTGGTTACGTAAGACTGGAACATGAAACCGCTGAATACAAAACAACCAAATTAAATGGTTTTTTCAACGATAAAAATATATCACTGGATGCATTAATTGGAATATGCACTGACGGTGAGCCAACAAACACTGGCCCACACGGTGGAATTATACGACGATTCGAATTGCTGTTAAAAAGACCATTGCATTGGTTCGTTTGCCTTCTACACTCCAACGAACTTCCGTTTCGGCATTTGTTTGAAGCTTTGGATAAATCAACCAGCACTGGACCAAGATCGGCAACCGGAAAACTGAGCCGTCAAATCGAAACTTGTGAAACTCTTCCGGTAAGTTATTGCTATCACTAATTTATTATAATTGTCAACCATTTTTAATTATTTTATTATTATATATTTTCAGGTGGTGGACGGCTTCCAGAAAATTGAGTTGCAAAATATGCCCCCTGCTCCAGAAAAAATTGAATTTTCCACCGATTCGAAGTACTTATACGACATGGCCCATGCAATTTCTAGCGGCGTGGTTCCGGTGGATCTGGCTAACATCAAACCAGGGAAAATT
>NW_023458790.1:103301-105520 GCF_013731165.1 Rhagoletis pomonella
AAATATATTTAAATGGCATAATATGTGTTGCAGAAAAAAGTGACCACGGTGGCACAGAGAAGAAGTTTAACTTTTCCTCGAGTTGTGTGAATAACAAGCACAACCAATTTGACAGCTAACGAGCTTTGATTGAGATTATATTTATAAGTAAACGTACTTTTATGCTTTGCCGTTCGCATATGTTTACACATCAAATTTCATGAGTACCTAGTACTAACACCTTTTTTTATCGAGTAGCTTTCTTTTGATTATAATAATATTAAAATCGCTTAACTTTTTAATAGAAATTTTGAAACTTTTGAAAATATCTATATGCAAAGGAGTAATACTAATAATAAGAAATTAATCAACCACATATGTATGTAAAAATACATTTATTAATAATGATAATTGTAATTTTTATTCATAATATTGATTATTAACTATGGAAAATATTAGATTAACAAAGCATTTTGAAAAATAAATTTTGCAAAATAAAAATGAAAAATATTTTAAGATTTTTTATTTAAAGTTTCTAAAGTTATTTTGAATTCGGCGTGAAGAAAATGCAACCGTGCGCCGGCTGACGTGGGGAAATTTTAGAGGAATGCAGCTATGAGTTTTCCTTACGAGTGGGACATTGATGCAAGGCTCACACGTACAGGGGCAAAGTGGTGACAATCTGCACACCGCCCATACAAAAGTCACCTGTTTTGAAGTGACCGAAACCTGCGGTTTCACCAGATTTTTCACTACTTTTGGCTGGCAGGGTGGCTTATGGATATGGCTAATATGCAAATGTGTTGGTTTTTATTCACAATTTTATAAATGTATTGGAGAATGCGTTAGGTCGTTCTTGCTGGGAACGGACAACAAAGTGAAACGATCGGTTGAAATTTCAACAGATTGATACGTGTGTGGCGTGGGCTGCAATCCGATTGAAAGTTAACAAAAATTTGTGTCGACTGCGTGTGCATTAGCAAAGTGAATTTATTTACTTTTTTGTTGTCAAACATACTACAGCTGATCGTTTCGACACATTTACCAGAATTTACCAGCACGAAATCTTCGAACTAAACTGTAAAATCGATTAAAAAATTGTGAGGTAGGACTCATACAGGATCACAATTAATATTTAATATGGGACTTCCGAATACTTCAATTCACTGTCTTCATCATTTAAATATACTTTTTAAAAACACTTTTAATTTTTCCAAATTATTTTATTTCGATCTTCACAATATTTAATTGCAATTGATAATAAGCTGTGGAAAAGATAAGCAGAACTTAAGTCGGCAATATTCGCGACTTAAGTCGAACTTAATTTGCACTTAAGTTTTGGTGAAAAATGGGGTTGGTGAAACGCAAAATCTTAGCTTAGACTTAAGTGCAACTTAAAAATGCATTGTGATACCGGGCCAAAATTTTCCCAATGGCGACCGCATATTGCTCTTGATAAGCAATAGTTGTCAGAGCTTTTATCTTGATAAATATTGCCAGCAATTTGATATATTTCCAGCAATTTGGTACTTTGACAGCTGCCAGATAACTTCGTGGCGGAAACATTATTGATATTTTAATATAAGAGCAAAAATTGACCTATTTTCTTTTAAAATATTTGTTATTATGTGCTTGGGTGTGAAATTGCATATCTTTTTAATGTTTTAAGTGATTAGTGTGAGAAAGATTTTATCATGATAAAAAATGAGCTCCGTGAAGTGGGCACCCGACCTTGATGCATTTTGATAAAAAACCTAGAATATGATAGCTTTAACTCTCTGGAGGATTGTAGTAAGTTTCACTTGTTTGTAGTTGAAAAATAAGTGCGTAATGCGTTTTTTAAAAAATTCATATGAAGCTTTTTACAGCTACAGCTTCAATTTTAATGAATTCAGATCCAAAATCGTTTGTAGTTGATTGTAGTTTTAAAAATTTTTTTTTTAGTTGAAAAATAAGTGCCTAGCGCGTTTTTTTTTTAATTTATATGAAGGTTTTTACAGCTACCGCCTAAATTTTAATGAATTCTGGTCCAGAATCGTTTGCAGTTGATTGTAGTTTTAATTTTTTTTTTTTAGTTGAAAAATAACTGCGTAATGCGTTTTTTAAAAAATTCATATGAAGCTTTTTACAGCTACAGCTTCAATTTTAATGAATTCAGGTCCAGAATCGTTTGTAGTTGATTGTAGCTTTAAAATTTATTTTTTTAGTCGAAAAATAAGTGCGTAGCGCGTTTTTTTTAA
>NW_023458790.1:105620-117253 GCF_013731165.1 Rhagoletis pomonella
TTGTGTGCGTTTTTTAAGACACAGCTGCATGTCGTAAACTTACTTGTATAGTTTTTTTATAGCACCTACTTTAGAAATGAAGCTTGTTTTTACAACCCTTTTTGTGGGTATTTTAAGGCACCTTCTTAAGAAATGCGCGTTTTTTGCAACCATTTTAACAATTAAGGTATCACTGGAATGCACCGCAACCCTTTTAAACAATGAAGGTATCACTGTGACACAATTGCAGATCGTAAAATTGCTTGTGTTGTTTTTTAAGCCACCACAAGACACAGCAGGTAGAATTGAAATTACCATTTCATTCTTATTACCTCGTCTCGTAGACCATATATAACGCAACAGTTTTTGTGAATGCATTAAGTCGTTGTGAAGAACTCAAAGTGTGAAGTGCTAATTTCAGATATAAAAATTTTTCAAAAAGAATAATAAGTGAAGTGACCATTCCAAATCAAAAAGTTTACAATGAATCCACCATCCTCTACACCGCAAGATGAAGCAACTACATCAACAACTATCGAAAACCCAATGAGTCATATACCCAAGCATGATGTTACTGTTTTTGGTGTGTCTACTGATTTAACTGATCTTAATTTACCAACCCATCTGGATATCTTGAGATATTATTTTTACTTAAGCGAACGTGCTAAAACAGAACAAAAAAAGTTTTCCCATAAATCATTCACTATTCAAGTACAAGATAAGTTGATTGGAATTTGGGAAAAACTTGGTATTGAAATAATGCTGAAAAAAAGTGTATTTAATAAATTGAATAAATTGCTTGACAAGTATCAAGAGCAAATCAAGAGAAGAAACAACACCCAACAATTTACAGAGTATGTAAAATCTCTGGAAACAATTTTTTACATTGGAACGTTTAAATGCGATTTGAAGGCAGCTCCATGTGCATGCGGCTGGGTTCCCGAACGCCTCAAAGAGTTCATGCACGATCAACATAATCAGAGAAGACTAACAATGGATGCATTTGTGATGGAAACTGAAGAGCAAGGAGCAACGTCTATGTCATCAATGCCAACATACCGAGATCCCGATGATTCAACATACGCACCGCCACCGGTTCAAGAAGATATGGATAGAAGCACAAGTTCACAATACACAGAGAGATACGCTTGTTTTAACTTTGCCTTGGTATGTGACAGATTTGGTGTGCCTGACAGAGTAGCATCAGCATTGGGAACCGCTCTTTTGCAAGATTTTAAAATTAAAGATAAGCATGGGAAACCTCTCATCATGGATAAATCGAAAGTTCGCAGAGAAAAAGAGAAATGCAGACAAGAAGTGCTTCGCAAACGGTTAGATGATACCAATTTGTTAGCGTTTTCATTCGATGGCAGAAAAGATGATACTTTAACGATAGATAAAATTGATGAGAAGTATCATACTAGGATGGTAAAAGAACCTCATCTTGTTATTTTGAGAGAACCCAATTCTGAATTGATTGGTTACGTAAGACTGGAACATGAAACCGCTGAATACAAAACAACCAAATTAAATGGTTTTTTCAACGATAAAAATATATCACTGGATGCATTAATTGGAATATGCACTGACGGTGAGCCAACAAACACTGGCCCACACGGTGGAATTATACGACGATTCGAATTGCTGTTAAAAAGACCATTGCATTGGTTCGTTTGCCTTCTACACTCCAACGAACTTCCGTTTCGGCATTTGTTTGAAGCTTTGGATAAATCAACCAGCACTGGACCAAGATCGGCAACCGGAAAACTGAGCCGTCAAATCGAAACTTGTGAAACTCTTCCGGTAAGTTATTGCTATCACTAATTTATTATAATTGTCAACCATTTTTAATTATTTTATTATTATATATTTTCAGGTGGTGGACGGCTTCCAGAAAATTGAGTTGCAAAATATGCCCCCTGCTCCAGAAAAAATTGAATTTTCCACCGATTCGAAGTACTTATACGACATGGCCCATGCAATTTCTAGCGGCGTGGTTCCGGTGGATCTGGCTAACATCAAACCAGGGAAAATTATACATTCTCGGTGGCTCACCAAGGCCGCTAGATTATTGCGATTATATGTGACAACGGAAAATCCAGATGCAAATTTAAGAATTCTGGTTGAATTTATAATTAAATGTTATGTGCCAATGTACTTCAATATCAAGTATTACAGCTCTGTCGTGTACGGCAGTGCATTATTTTTCAAGATCATTGGTTGGTCACGATTTCTAGAACCTCGTTTACGCAAAATTGTCAATCAAGTAATTAAAGATAATTCATATTATGCGCATTCGGAAAATATCTTGTTATCAATGTTGTTTGATGATAGCAAAGAAAAGCGCGACTGTGCCATCAAGAAAATTCTACGCTATCGAACCGATGTTGACGAGCCAAAGGAACTTAGAGTTTATAAAAAACCAGATATAAACTTTAATTGTACAAGTTGAAATAATCAATTTGAATGATATAAATATCGTATTTGAACCACCATTCACGCGAAGCATTCCGTACGATACATTGAAAGAATATTTAAATCAAGATGATCCACCGTTTAATGATCCAAAAATTCCATCACACATACAAGGAATTGCTAGCAATTGCTAGCTGGCGTTTCCAAACGGGTTATACCGGAAAACGTAGAGGCTGTTATGGCGACGACATTAGAGAGCCGTGCGAAATTGCCCAGACTTGAAAGTAAAAAAGACCTCAAACAATAATTTTTTTTAGTTTCTTTTCTATAACTCACTTAAATTAATTTTTTCATTTACATATGTTCTGACTAAATAAATTTCGTAAGAGAAAAAATTAATATTTTTATAAATAAATAATAAATATTATTATAAATAAATAAATAAAAATAAAGAAAAAACATAGCCATTTAGCTGATTTTTTTATGTAAAGGCCAAAAATGGTGATTTTTTTAAATGATTGTATGGGGAACCCCCCAGGGGAGTTCTAGGGGGTGTGCCACTGGCATGGGTGGATCGACCGTCCAAAGTTAGTGGGGGTCGGTCATACATTTGGACTCGATTGGAGCACTCTAAATGGGTCAAAGTGGGATTTTTCAAAATTTGCCCCTACCCAAAAGTTCGACCCAAATTGGGGGACATCAGAATTCGTTTTAGAGGTATGGTTCCTTCGGAAAAGTTTCTTATTTTGATCCCTAGAATACGATTTTCACAGAGCAATGAGCGATTTTTAAATCGAACCGCCCTAATGCAGACATATCAATGGTAGGTGCTTATATGAGGGTTTATATAAAGGAGTTTATAAAAGGGGGCGTGGCATACCCCATAGGAGCGGAATTTTTATCAGCTATAACTTCGAAACCATTAATATCAAGAAATTGAAATTTGGTATGCAGACATATCAATGGTAGGTGCTTATTGGAGGGTATATATAAAGGAGTTTGTAAAAGGGGACGTGGCACATCTCATAGGCGTGGAATTCTTTATCTGCTATAACTTCGGAACCATAAGTCACACGAACTCGAAATTTAGTATGCAGACATTTCGATGGTAGGTGCTTTTAGAAGGGTATGTACAAACGACTTCGTAAAAGGAGGCGTTGCATATCCCATAGGCGTGGAATTTTTTATCAGATATAACTTCGGAACCACAAATCACTCGAACTTCAAATTTGGTACGCAGACATACCAATGGTAGGTGCTTATAGGAGGGTATATATTAACGAGTTTGTTAAGGGGGGCGTGGCACATCCCATTTTTTTGGAATTTTTTATCAGCTATAACTTCGGAACCATAAGTCACACGAACTTGAAATTTGGTATGCAGACATATCATTGGTAGGTGCTTATACGAGGGTATATATAAACGAGTTTGTAAAAAGGGGCGTGGCACATCCCATAGGCGTGGGATTTTGTATCAGCTATAACTTCGGAACCATAAGGCCCATGAACTTGAGATTTGGTATGCAGGTATATCTATGGTAGGTGCTTATAAAAAGATAAATATAAATGAGTTTGTAAAAGATGGCGTGGCAAATCCCATAGGCGTGGAAAATTTTATCAGCTATAACTTCAAAACCATAAGTCCGACGAAATTTAAATGGGGTATGCAGACATATCTATGGAAGGTGCTTATAGTGAGGTGTATATGAATGAGTTTATAAAAGGCGTAGGCGTGAAATTTTTATTCAGCCATAAATTGGGAACAATAAGTCACATGAACTTGAAATTTGGTATTCAGACATACGTATCTATGGGAGGTGTTCAGAGTAAAGTATATATAAATGAGTTTGTAAAAGGGGGATATAGGTACATATATGTATTCATCTATTAGATAACTTGGATATTTAAAACTGTGTGTGTGTGTTTTTTTTTTAAACCTTACCGTCTTTAGATTATTCGTTTTTTAATCCCGCGATGCTGTTAAACGAAAAGGGTTCATTCTTAATGAATAAAACTCCTTCCAGGTTAAGCATTCTACCAGAAAATGCAGCTATACATAAAACAGCCAATCGAATAGGCAGCTAAACGGAATGTACCGTAGTAGAATAATTTTAATTTATAAATTTGATTGTTACCTTAAACCACCTAATATTAATAATGGAACAAGATTTGTAGTACAGGTGATGATCAATATATATTAGTTAAAGCACGATAAAGGTAAAAGTATAGCTCATAACTATGCCTTAATGTAAACAAAGAAAATAGTTTGTCTCCTTTAATTTATGCTGAACTGAATATTTGTATTACTGTTTTATATTTTGATTTGTTTACCCCGTACGACGTCGGGTGATCTGCTAGTTTTACATAAATATGAGTTATAACATTTCTTATTTACTGCAAAGTAGCTAAGCCGCAAAACTGGGTACTTTACGTAATCACTGTGTAAGCCCATTCATTTATACAGTTTAAAATAATGTGCCTTTTTGTTTTTCAATATTTTAAGCCCTTTAGTGAACCATAATTGTGTTGGTTCTTCATGAACAGTATTAACTTTTGGCACATACTTTCGAAACAAATTGAAAGCAGTATCATTAAATTGCTTAACGCGTGGAGCGTAGCGTTGGCGAAGATAACTTTGAAAGTTCTTTGTTAATTTTCCTGAAATTTGTTTTCGCAAAAGCATATCTAGTACTTGAACTATACGACTTATTATTATGTATTTCATTTATGATTTCGTTACTCGACTCAAGGGCGGGATGGTATGCATCATCTGGCAAAACTAGGGGATCACACCGATTAATAGAGGCCTTCGGAACATCATCAACGTAAACGAGATCCAAGACCTTTCCAAACTTATTTGGACATATATTTATTTGTTCGAGGAAAAGTTCAGCCATTTCATCCAGAAATACATAGTAATTATCTCTAGATGAAACTGGTACAACATCGGTGTCAATGACGTTCCATGAAATGCGTAACAGATTTAAATCGTCCAAAACAATCATAGAATCGGATGCCGTAAGCATTGCATTTACGGTCACAAGTAAAGAAACTAGCTGCATATATACTGCTACGGCAGAATTAGGAGGGATGTAGCAAAGAGCTAAATACATATAACTCTTTCCAGCCTGTACACGTATACATTTACATTCGGTATATTCAATGACAGGAACACTAACTTCCTCGGATGGTATCGATGAATGAATCGCAAAAAGAACACCACCGCCGATTCTGCCCTCGCGGTCACTCCTGTATATTTGGTATTGATTTGAAAGAATTTCGGAATTAAAAATATGAGGTTTGACCCATGTTTCGGTCAAGGAAATAATGTTATAATTTCAGTCAAAACCTTTTAAATATAATTCAGTCAATTTGGTATTCAAACCTCTAACGTTTTGATAGTAAATACTTAAATTAGACTTGCGAGTTAGTTTTTTGAATCCGAATTAAGATTAGAAATTTTAGCTACGTTGTTATTACTTTTATTAGGTTTATACTCAAACTCGCGAACAAACGCCCGGTCGGCTAAAATGAACTACTTAGTAGTGAATCAAAATCTTCGGCAGCTACTTCAATTTTAAAAGATGAAATATCTCGATAGTATTTAAAATTAAATTTACGAATAAATACATCTTTATTTCTAATTTTAGTCGATATGTATGACTTTATATCATCCGAAGAAGTATCGTTAGCAAATCTGGAGACAAAGATTGATCTTCTCGGAGGAATTACAACCACCTTTTTGGTAATGATGTCTGATGTGCGGGGCTCCGAATTATTCGGAGAGACTAACTAAGACAGTGCAGCTACAGATGTTGATGGCGACACTGTTAAATCAACGGTTTGATTGATGTTATCATTTTTAGATGTAGACCTAGTTGATATGGCTTTAGATAGCGGAGGTTCCAATGCCTGAGGGCATGGAGAAGATAGATTAATAAGTTCCAAGGACTGGGATGGAGGATTTTTCGGACTAGATTCAGTGACTATCTTTTTAAGTGGACTAATAACACGCCTACCTTTATTTTCTCGGCTATCCTCAGAGTGTGGAGGGTTGTCGAGACATGTGAAAGACTTGAAACATTTTTTCGTAATGCTTAAATTTCTCAACAAGAACCGACAGATCCTTCCCGATCTCAGAAAAACCATTTCTAGACTGCCTAAAGAATTTAAATAAATCTACTTCGGTTGATCTACATTTTTGACAAGACCTACGAAGACCCTTTCCCTCAGTAATAGCGTCATTTTATATGGGCAATCCCATCGCAGAGCCAGCATGACACATAGGAGTCGCTTTTAACGTGGCAGTTGGTGTAAATACACGACATGTTTGAAATGATGTTTATGTAAAGGTTTTAGAAGCAAAAAAGCAAAACAGTTTTGAAAGCGATGTATCAATCAGAGAACCAATAAGCTGGTAAATATCGGTTTAAAAGCTATGTAGCGAACAGTTTTAAATACACTGTATGTTTGACACCTAATAAACACAACGCAAACAGCTGTGACAAAGATGAAACAGCAGAAATGCCAAAATGATAAAAAGAGCAAAATCAATGTGCACAAACGAAAACAATTGTACAACAACAATATATTATATGAAACAAAACACTCGGCACATGCAGTTAAGAATATCAAGTTAAATTACTCAAATTTACAGGAAGTTTTGATATTTTACTTATCTTTAAATTATACACCAGACGTTTAATCACACTTTTTTTAATTTTTTACTTTATTAAGTGTAAACAGCTTTATAAAACACAAAATTTAAACAGAGCACAAAAAAGCACAGCTTTGACGCTTACGTTATTTGCAAAAAAAAAAAACTCGCACTTTTCGCATTATGTTTTGATTTGTATTTGAACTCAACTTAACAAATGCGTGTTAGTTTTTGTACATTTGTGATGTTTTAGGTGTAAATTTTCACGAAATACTGTATTTGGTTGAAATATTTCGATGGTGAAAATCCGCACAGCAATCTTGTGAAGTTAATATATGTAACTAAGATGGAGGAACACTGGTGCATGCGTTTTTTGCAAATAACTCTTTAATGATTAAAAGATGTTAATATCTGCTCTCGGATAATTATTATTGGCGTTAAGACGCGTCGATTGATACCATTCTTGAATTTTTCTGTCAATTTTGACCTGATTACACTAAAGTGCACTACTACCAAAAATTCTTGCCATCTCTAACACTTTTGACATTCCTTATTTACGGCCCGTCTCCATAGGTAAAGCTTAATATACAGTTCAATGCGAGCGTGAGCGTGAACGTTCGCAAAGGCAAAGAAATCCATTTGAATTCTTATGGACGCTCACACACATCTGTCAAAACTTTCCGTTCACATGCGAATGCTTTGCGTACGCACACAGTTGAGTGTGAGCTTGAAAAAGCATATTATGCATTTTAAATTAGTTTTTATTCTATAATCCTGAAAGATATTGTAATTCTCTATCTTTTCATGTCTCAACTATAGCAAAAAGTTGAGTAATAACGAAGATATTGGTCAAAATGCTCACGCTCACGCTCGCATTGAACTGTATATCAGGCTTAAAAGTTTTTGCATAACTTGCTGTCTCCACGTTCATTATCTTGATACTAATGTTATCGGGCAATATTTCGTCAATGAAGACCGCATATTGCTCTTGGCAAGCAATAATTATCGGAACTTCTATCTTGATAAATATTGCCAGCAATTTGGTAGATTGACAACTACATTTTTATTTACATTATTGATATTTTAATATAAAAGCAAGAATTGAGTTGTTTTCTATTAAAATATTTCTTATTATGTACTTGGATGTGAAATAGCAGATTTTCAAATTTTTTAAGTGATTAAATCCGGCAAAAAGAACCTAATATAATAGCACAAATATTACCTCTGATAAAATTTATATCAGGCAATAAAAATGACAGTTGGTAGGCAAAAACTTTTGCCTGTAAGAACCATATCTGTTAACTAATGCGTTATATACGCCTAGTACTACAAACAGTTTGTGTGAGAAATTCAAAAACGTTCCATCATTTTACATAGGGCTCCTGGAGAAATCTAACGAATCGTTTCACGTGTGAGCAGTTTTCTCTTTCTTTTACATGGAATTCGCTATTATATTATCCTATATGTAGTTGTCTCATTTCTATGAAATATGATTATGCGATTAATAACGTGTTATATAACGCAAAGAATGCCCTGCCAGCCACGGCTCACCAATTTCCCCTGAAAATCATATGATTTACAAACACATTCACAACTTTTTAGTCATCTCACCTACACACTTACAAATTCTTTGTTTCAACTGTCAACAAAATTTCCCTTTGTTAGAGCTGCGTACCCGATAAGAATTCGTACTCTAATAAGAATTCTATGCGTTAAAGCGAGCAAGTAAGAAACATCGAAGTTTTGATGGCAGTATACATACTGTGAAGAAATGTCACTTTGCGAAAATTTTGAATGTAAGAATACATATTTAACAATTTTATTTGATTATAATGTAATTTTTCTTTTAGATTGCAAAACACCAGCAACTTAGCTGCAATCTAAAAGTATATATTGAGATTTTATATATGTTTATAAAGTTTAATTAAATTTTTTTTTTGTCATTGTTATTGTGGCTTATTAACATTTTATTTTAAATATTTTTATTGAGCTTTGTATCACGATTGTTTATTAGAAAAAATTGAAAAAACAACAAAGTCTAAGCGGTAGAAGTTATAGCAGCTGTTTCGGAGATCACCACATCTCCTCATCAGACTTCTTTTTTCTAGACTTCAGCAGGGATCGAACCTGCGTAATCGATGTTCAAAGTCAGAAGCGTTAACCACTGAGCTATGTACATCCCGTAAACTATTGTTGCTATTTCATTTTCCTTATTCAACCAACTAATCTCAAGTGCAGCTGATTTGCCGCTATTTAAACTCGACAGCGTGGTTGTTGTTGTCAATTCTATACATCCATTTGCTTTTTTGTATAGTTTCAGGCAGGCTCTTCCTAAACTATGTATTTGTCAACGTTATTGTGGCTTATTAACATTTTATTTTTAATATTTTTATTGAGCTTTGTACTACGATTGTTCATTAGGAAAAATTGAAAAAGCAACAAAGTCTAAGCGGTAGAAGTTATAGCAGCTATTTAGGAGATCACCACATCTCCTCATCAACTTCTTTTTTCTAGACTTCAGCAGGGATCGAACCTGCGTAATCGATGTTCAAAGTCAGAAGCGTTAACCACTGAGCTATGTACATCCCGTAAACTCTTGTTGCTAATTCATTTTCCTTATTCAACCAACTTGTACCGCTTAGACTTTGTTGCTTTTTCAATTTTTCCTAATAAACAATCGTGGTACAAAGCTCAATAAAAATATTAAAAATTAGATATTTTTGATGTGTATACATCTTTGGTTGCGGTAGGGGTAAAATTTGCGAAGCTGTAACGCATATCCCAGCACAAAATTTCGAAGAGCTTAGCATGTGTATTTCAGCATAAAATTTTTATTTTCATTAGAAGCACCCTGTGTTTGCTTGCCAAATGGTTGCATACATTTAGGCATATGCATAGTAAGAGGAAATGCGCTACAATTGATTATTACTTCCGTTTGTTTAAACTCCGCCCATGCATACGGCTTTGTACCTATGTATGTACATAAATATGTATGGACTCATTTGTTGGAACTGGGCATGAATCACGTAACTTTGAAACGATAGTCGTTCAAACGATACTGACAAAACAATGTTGTCAAAACACTGATTTAAGCATTTGTGTTGCTGTTACGTGTTACTCTTACTGTTACGTGAAGCAAAACTGGAATCGAGTTGAAGATATCGCACAAACGATCAAAAAATTTTTGATTTTTATGAACCAAGACAATCTCGACACGATATCGTTCAGCCGATTGTCGTCATATGTGACTCATGCCCTGGTTTTGATATTCGCAGATGGTGTTAGGCATAGGTTTAGTAGTCTATTTTGATAAAAAAGCAAGACGAATATTTAAAAAATACTGAAATCATTTTAACTGGGACCGTTGATAACTGACGAACATACATGTATATATGTATGTATAATGTGCATATGTATGGATGATATAATAGCTCTGATCCAATACTTTTCGTGTAAAATCCTGGAAAGTGGTCAAACAGCAAAATCACTCTCTGAAGTGAGAGTAAAAAGTGAGTAACAGCAAAACGTACGGAACAAAAAAGCATTGAGTAAAATCCACACACAGATTACCACAGATTATATTCCGAAAGGAAAAACTAAATTTAGGAATATGTACAAATAGAAATGCTCAAACTATAAGCTCAAAAACAATAACTGATGCGGTGTTTCGAAGATATTTTAACGCCCTTGAGTCACAAGTATATACAAGTATATTTTATCAATCATGCCGATAATGTCATGTATTAAAAGAATTAAAAATGAAAATGAATAAAAAAATTAAATCAGCAAAATGAATAAAATTAGGTGAAATTAATGTTTAATTTCTAACCTAACCTACATTTGTATGTATGTAACTGAATCGCCTAATAATAGCTTTACATATAAATAGATTTTCCTAATTTTCGAGCTTAACTCCATAATCTGTTACTAGAAAAAGAGATTAGCCATGCAAAATTATAATTAAAAATATCTCAGATTAAACCGATAACTTTTTGGTGTCCAACCTATTTTAAAGTAAACCAAAATTTACGCTAGTAAGGAAAATAGGTTTGTAAAGGTATTTTTAATAAAATATTCAGTTAAAATATATTTAAATGGCATAATATGTGTTGCAGAAAAAAGTGACCGCGGTGGCACAGAGAAGAAATTTAACTTTTCCTCGAGTTGTGTGAATAACAAGCACAACCAATTTGACAGCTAACGAGCTTTGATTGAGATTATATTTATATGTAAACGTACTTTTATGCTTTGCCGTTCGCATATGTTTACACATCAAATTTCATGAGTACCTAGTACTCACGCCTTTTTTGTTTTTATGTTTACAGATTTGTCATTCACCATCAGCACCTTCAACGCCAGCAGCTTCATCGCCAGGAGCACCATCAGAAAACTTAGTTTGTAAATGATTTAAAACTGTTGCTATACATCAAAAGAAGGGTAAATCGATTGCCTTTCTTTTAATTATAATATTGCTGAAATCGCTTTACGTTTTTATAAAAATTTTGCACCTTTTCCAAACATCTATAAGTAAGCAGTGAAAAAGTGAAATTTTGCAAAGTTGTAACAAAACTAATTGTTGTGAA
>NW_023458790.1:117263-118949 GCF_013731165.1 Rhagoletis pomonella
GAAAAAGTGAAATTTTGCAAAGTTGTAACAAAACTAATTGTTGTGAACCGGTGTAAATGATTTGCAACTGTTAATATATATCAAAAGAAAGGTAAATTGATTACCTTTTGTTTGATTATAAAATCACTGAAATCGCTTTACGTTTTTATAAAAATTTTGCACCTTTTGCAAACATCTATAAGTAAGCAGTGAAAAAGTGAAATTTTGCAAAGTTGTAACAAAACTAATTGTTGTGAACCGGTGTAAATGACTTTCAACTGTTAATATATATTATTAATATTATATTATATATATTATTATTATTATTATTATATTGATGTGTATACATCTTTGGTTTCGGTAGGGGTAAAATTTGCGAAGCTGTAACGCATATCCCAGCACAAAATTTCGAAGGGCTTAGCATGTGTGTTTCAGCATAAAATTTTTATTTTTATTAGAAGCACCCTATGTTTGCTTACCAAATGGTTGATACATTTAGGGCCGTTTTCTAATGTAAGCAGTAAAGTTGCCTTTACTAACAGTGCAGATAAATTGTTCCTCACTTTAAAGTGTTTTCGTTTTCTTATCTTACCGGTAAAAATAAATTTGTTATTTCGTAGAGTGAAACTTCACTACATTTCCGAGAGTGAAACTTCACTACATTCGTCATAAAATTCCAAAGGTTGGCAATACAACATAAGCAAATATAGAGCAAGAGCAACTGTTAGCATAAACCAAAACCTTGGTTGAAATATCTAATATATCTGGCTCATAAAGCAAAACCAAACCAAAATTTAAAGTTGGGTACAAATTTTGAAGGTTGCAACGGGTAAGCAACAATTTATCGATTCGAGAAATTAATGCGCTGATGAGAAAACGAAAACTCGTATATCGAGACGATAAAGTGGCCGGTAATCTAAAGCTTAGATGAGAAAACGGCCCTTAGGAATATGCATAGTAAGAGGAAATGCGCTACAATTGATTATTACATCCGATTATTTAAACTCCGCACATGCATACGGCTTTGTACCTATGTACGTACATAAATATGTATGGACTCATTTGTTGCAACTAAAAAGCAAGGCGAAAATTAAAAAAAATACTGAAATCATTTTAACCGTTGATAACTGATGAATATATGTATGTATAATATGCATATGTTTTGATGATATAATAGCTCTGATCCAATACTTTTCGTGTAAAATCCTGGAAGAAGGTCAAACAGCAAAATCACTCTCTGAAGTGAGAGTAAAAAGTGAGTAACAGCAAAACGTATGGAACAAAAAAGCATCGGATAACATCCTGCAACATGAACTGCATTTACATGAACCACAGATTATATTCCGAAAAGAAAAACTAAAATTAGGAATATATGGGCGTTCCCATGGTGGCGCACGTGACAGTCGTACGATTTCAATGTGATACAAAAAAGGAATACCATTTGTTTTCTTTAACTTTTTTGAGTCATTGTATAGCACATAATTAGCTCTATATTTAACCGAAAAATGAAATCAATCGAACCGCTTGGTCCTGAAATATAAGCATTTAAAGAGAGTGTCGTTACGTGACAAAAAATGGAAGTTAATTTTTTCTTTTCTTACAAAATCGCAGAACTCTGCGAATTGCGGATGGCTATTTTCATGAAACTTATTTTAGTATAATTTGGAGCAATTCTAGTTGTTTTTAGAGTTTTTTGAATTAATGCAA
>NW_023458791.1:0-66896 GCF_013731165.1 Rhagoletis pomonella
TTTTTCTGCTAAGTAATAAAAGAAAACACGGAACGCAATCATAATAAGACGTTTTATGAAAAAAAAATATTACACTTATGTACAAAAAAACTAGCGATGCATCCAGTTTTTTAATGTTCGATAGTTACGTAATTCTTACCTAATGAAAGGTTATCTTTTACCGCGCAAATTGTCGATTCTCGTTATAGCTAGACGTTGAAAATTTCCGCTGGAATGACCTATTTAAAAATCTTATTCTTTGACTTGAATTACAAGAGGGGGGGTATTTAGGGTGACAGTTTTAACGTAGCATCTCCACAGGCCACAGATATTAGCTAAAATTTTAATTTTGTTTGCCGGATATACGTTTAAGCGAATGCGAATGTTAAAATTAATGCGGAAGCTCCGCGGTTGCGAATCCGAGTGCGAATATTCGCAACAACCCTGTTATGTATGTACATCACAGCGCACGGCAGTGCGCGCGAGTGACGAAAGCAGCCACAGTAGCTTGCTGAAATGACTCGTCTTTATATACACGAGATTTGGAAGTTTTTATCCAGACGTCCAATCGACATGTTTGAGACATCGTTGGAAAGCTCTTACGGAGTGTGTCCAGAAAATGTATTCAAGCTTCATAAACGATTAACCGGATTCTTAAAAATTAGGATAAAGTGTTGCGAAACAAAAAATATTTTTTTTGTTTTTGCCGGTTTAAGGGGGCATGTGGGTACATCCAACTTATTTAGTTTTTTCTATACGCCAATACCTTTCAAACGATACCTTATATATTGAGTTCCGGCTACTAGTTGGAAAGATATAGAGCTAAATGTGTTTTGGTTCGTGTCTCCACTACGAGATGCTTTGCGATGTGTGTAGCGTCTGTACGTACCGTCATTTAGTTTTTTTCAAACTTTCAGGAATCAAAGTACCAAAAAAACTAGGAAGGTTTTGTTCCAGGATGTTTCGCTGCGTATGCCTTTGTGGGCGTGGCTGGTGCCTGAAATGCGAAAAAAGGCAGTTTTTTAAACTACCACTGAAGCCGCACTACTCATTCCATACCATTCTTGTCGATATCAGTAGAAGGGCCTTGAAACAAGCTATCTAAAAATCGGGCTGCTGAAAATATAGATTTCGAGAATTTTCTCAAAAACTGGTCAGTAGATTTTATTCTAAGTTTCCTCAAGTCTAGCCCAAAACCTTGGCCTTCATTTGGTATATAGCTTATACCTGGGAAAACTCTTGTTGTGGAGATATTACTATTCAAATTGAAAAAATGTCGCTCCAAATAGCGAAAAATGGTTAAAAGTTAACATATTCGTCTAATTTGGTTACTTTAAGTTATAAACGACACACATCCAATTTTCCGCAAAAAACTGTCCGTTCCTCGATGCCACCTAAACTGAAGTTCCCTGCAAATCGGGGGAATATCCCGCGAGTTGACTTTCCTGTGCGCGATACATAATTAAATAAATAAGAGATCTTTTTCTTTTTGCTGGTTTCTTTGTTTTCTTGTACATACGTAAGTATACATGTATGTATTTACGCATTCAGTGTGAATGCAACGATATCGTGGGCGGGATATTTGATGTATACAGTATGCAACTATACCCGCACTTAACCAATCTGGGAAGACGCTTACATTATTACCTACATTTTTACATACATACATATGTCCTTAAGTATGAATGCACTTATTTCACTTTATGTGCCGCTACTAATTATGTATAGATTGCCACTGAGCAAAAACGCATCAGTAAACAAGTAAGAAAGTCTAAGTTCGGGCGGAGCCGAGCATTAAATACCCGGCGCAAGTATTAAATATATGTTTCCCACCTTTCCGAAAGCTACCGCTACATGATAAGCCGGGGTGTATAAATATTAAGTAAATTAGCGTCCTTCAATTTCGAAATATTGAAATTTCAAGCTTTTCTGAAATTTACCGTTAAGTGAAAAGCGGCCGATATATTAGTCCGATTTCAACAATTTTCAACGGTTTGCAACGGTTGTGGCAAGCACAATAACCATACCGAGTTTGGTACAAATTGCTAGAACGGTTAGCGAGATAAATATATGTGATCATAAGTGGGCGGTGCCACGCCCATTTTCCAAAATTGTATCATAAACGTAAACGACTTGGTAAAGAATTGTTGCAACCATCAATTTCGAATAAATTAGCTTTAATATTTAATGATTTATCGAGGATTTCGTATTTCTCTAAATTACCGTTATATGGGATGTGGGCGTGGTTATTGTCCGATTTTAAAAATTTTCGGCCGTTTGGTATGCTGTGCCAGGGCCAACAACTGTTCTTATTTTTCGTCTAACAATCATTGTAAATATCAATTTTGAGCGAATTATCTTCAGTAGTTACTAAAATATCGCAGTTTTCATATTTCTGAAAATTACCGTTGTATGGGAGGTAGGCGTGGTTATTGTCCGATTTCGCCCATTTTCAATACCGTCCGTCCTATGCCCAAAAGAAGTGCACGTACCAAGTTTCGTTAAGATATCTCAATTTTTACTCGAGTTATCGTGTGCACAGACGGACGGACGGACGGACGGACGGACAGACAGTCACCGCTTAATCGATTTCTCTTTTCATTCTGATCATTTATGTATACATTTATCTATATCTATCTCGATTCGTTTTGCCTGTTACAAACAACCGTTATGTGAACAAAGTTATAATACCCTTGTGCACACGTGCGCTCGGGTATAAAAATGCGAGTGCAGCACCGTACTCGTGATACAAGTAAAACTTCTTAAAAACTCTTAGATGTTTCAATGGAATTGAATTCCGTGTTAAATATTTAAATAAATCATTTAGATTTAGAAAGAGTTTTTAGCCATTTATTTGGGAAAAATAAAACATTTAGATTTTTGTTTGGATTTTCGTTGATTTTAAATTTGTATCCCAAAAACAATTGATATCAAATAAAACACCTCTTTGAGGAAAAATTTTTGAGTGCCGAAAGCTGAACTAGAAACACGGAATTTATGATATCAATTTCGCGACGAAAATTATACGCATTTTTTTTATTAGTTATTAAAATATCGCAGTTTTCGTACTTCTGGAAATTACCGTTATATGGGAAGTGGGCGTGGTTACAGTCCGATTTCCCCCATTTTCAACACCAACCTACCTTGGATAAATGGAAACCTACATACCAACTTTCGTTGAGATATCTCAATTTGTGCTCTAGTTATCGTGTACACGGACGGACGGACAGACAGACATGGCTTAATCGACTTCTCTATTCATTCTGAGCATTTATGTATACATTTGTCTATTTCTATCTCAATTCGTTTTGGCTGTTACAAACAACCGTTATGTGAACAAAGTTAATAAACCCTTGTGCAGAAGTGCGCGAAATAAAGTCAATTGACATTATTACCTTTCCAAAAGCGAAATAAAAGCCATTGACATTATTGCTCTTTCAAAAATTAAATTTGCTTAGCTTCGTGGCGGCCCGCTTCCGCGTGCCACACCGCGAGCGACCGCCCCCTCCATCCACCCCTTTCCCCTCTCCCGCCGTGCTGTAACGCAGCACAGTGGTCGATCCCATAGGCCAAAAATAAAAAAATGAAAGTCCGAATTTCGTTTCCAAATATGGCATCTCTATTTCTTATAAGAACAAGGTTTTAAAAGCGATTATTGGTTTTGTTTTGCTCCGCATGTACTTTTCAAGAATATCAGAGTAGAGAGGACACATAACTAGCTGTCAACATTCTATGTAAGCATCATAGTTGCGAAGTGCAAATTGAAAATCTAAAAACAAGCATAAAAACTTTGTAGAAAACCTTAAATCAAAATGAATTTTTTAGTTGAAGGTATAAACTTTATTTTAATTGAGTTTTTGTTTCATTTGCTTGCTTTGTGTATATACAAATATTAATGTTCCCTTAGTGCCATTATCATGGTTCAATAGTTCTTAGAATTATATTTTCAGGTAAGGTTTTAGTTGTGTTCCCTCCGGGTCCATTCAATGATTTCTTTTTGTTAATGTTTTAAGATTCTCAGTTGTTAAAATCAGCTGCATATTTTCGCTTCATATTGTGTAATTTGCGAAAGATCAACTCCACCTTGTTGTTTTTATGAGTGTTTTTGCATATGCATTATGAAAGTTCTTCGTCGTGCTCGTGTTCCTGGTTGCCACAATTGGTAACTTTCTACCAAAAGTGGTAACTTTTAAACGGTTTGGTAACTTGGTAACTTTAATTTCATTTTGGTAACTTTTGCAACTAAATATCTATTTGCATTACTAGAAAGAAATTAATTATGTTTTGCATGTGCGTAATTATAAAAGCCCTTCGAGTTTCAGTGGCAGCACTACCGACACTTCTACAAAATTACTTCGATAAAATTAGAGTCATCTCACAACAACTAAAACAACTTTCGAATTTTTGCGATACATTTTGAATTCTACCATCTCACATTTTAATAGTGTCCATCTGGTAATTTTCGGTAAGGTCGGTAAGGTTGATTATTCCGGCACAAAAAAAAATGTCGCGTGCTTTTTACTAGACCCACCTACCGACATGTATTTCGAACAACTGAATTCAAATCTGAGGTCCGTTTGACACGTACACTAAATTATGAAAAAGCGAAAAAATAGCAAAAAAATTTGCAATTTTCGCAATTTACTCGAAATTTTGTACGAGTCAAACGGACGATTAAAAGCACCCACATCTTTTTTTTGTGTGCCGGTGCCATTATTCCGTGAGTCGCAAATAACGGCACATTTCGAACGAAACATGACACTGAAAATGGCACAACGCCGAAACCGATTTGTCTCCAAACCAAATTTGACAAGGGATGATGGAAAATCATTCCACATTACACCATACTCCCACCCTGTCGGAAACACCAACAACGAAAATTAGAATAACGGCACATGCAGTAATTAATTGATAGCAAAATATTTTCCAATAAAAAAAATTATAATTGTCAATAGCATTTTCAATCTTGATAATTTATCAAGAAAATAGATTTAAACTTCTGTGCTAGAACTGGGAGTTCTTGATAAATAATCAAAAATTGACGAATTATAAAAATATTGTATTTATTAAGTCACACAAACCGGCTGTAAGTATATACACATTTGTTGTGAAATATAGTTTTATTCAGTACATATATTTTTTTCTCAGTGAAGAAGTGAAGATTTTGGTAGTGAAGATTTGGTAACTTTTCTTAAGAGATTTTGGTAGAAAAAAATGTTGGCGAGTGGCAACCATGCTTGTGGTATGTTCAGTGGTCGGCAAAAGTTAAACTGTGACTGTGTTGGTGAGAACAAGAGAACTGCTCGGCATGAGCAACCCAGTAGGAAATTAGAAGAAGTGAAAAAATTTGTAACTTATCGGTCTTCAATAAAAATTTATAAATACATATATTAACACATACATATGTACATATATGTGCTTCGCTCATTTACTATAAAAGTATCAAATCGCAAAAAAGCAAAAATCGGGTTAAGTTTGCAAGAATGAACATTAGCTCTTTCTTATAATGTGTAAAAATTTCATAGCTGTAACGATTACCAGTAGCTCACTAGAACAAAATCAGCATTATCCTGAGTTTCGCCAGAAAAAGAATTCACGCGAAAAATTTTCATCCGCGCATAGTAAACTCACGGAAACAAATGATAAAGCTGAATATTTAGTAATTTTTCCTTTGGAGTTTTCTCGAGTTTTTAGATTTTTGAGTTACGAAAATATTGAAGTAAAACTCAAAAAAAAATTTCAAAATTCATTTCTCGCAAGGCATTTTTGCATACAAGAAACAAAGCGCAACTATTTAGAATTTTTGTGTTTGTATTGCAGGTGCCGAAAAAGTGATAATATCTTGTCTTGGCACAGTTGAAGTCGTTTCGCCTCTTTATACCGCATAAGGGGGGTAAAACCAAGAAATTTCTCACACTGGAAAACCGTGTGCTGATGGCAGTTAAAAATTAGGCAATTAGTTGTGGCAGATGAAACGAACGCCTTGCAGTTACTGCCTAAAGATGAATTTTTGCTCACCTGTTTGTTTGGTATTTTAGTTACCAGAGCGTCCTCCACGCTCTCCAGCCGCTGACAGCGGCATACACGGTGCGTCTGACTCGTGAGTCGGTTTGGATGTGTTTGTGAAAATAAATATGCGTTAGTTACACCAACATGACTCCCGGCATGACTCTGAATGATTCAACTGTGTGTAGTCGAAGGCGAGTCAACACGTGCACAAATGACTCGCGAGTCAGACGTACTGCGTATGCCACCTATTACATATATTCGTTTGAATAATTTCAAATGGGGCTCTTTGGGGAATTTATTTTTAGCAAAAATTTTAAAAACAGTAGTTTTGTTTACTTGTTGGATAATATTTTTTCATAAGGATATACAGTGGATCCTTGGCTAAAAACTTCTATGGTAAAACTGTCCCTTCTTTGCTATTTAAAGTCAATGAGTAAGCTTCTTCAATAGGGATTTCCAGTAGAAATGGGCAACGTCTAGCTATAAAGAGAATCGATGCTCAAATAATTAAAAGGCTATAGGTCTGACCTTTAATTAGATAAGAATTACGTAACTATCTGTTATTCAAATGCTTATAAAAAACACGGGCTTAAAAAAAATAACAATATTCTGATCCGATTCGGCTGGCAGCCACGACTTTGAAAACAGAATTTGTTCAAAAATAATAATCTATTTTCCATATCCACCTATTTAGCTTGCTATAAGCACAAATTTTTTAAAGCAGTCGCAGAAGAAAGTATTAAAAATGAATTACAAAAATAAAATCGAAAAGTGCTGATAAAGTTACAGGTTCTCAAAATTCTGAAACAACATGATATATGTATTTGGGTTGGCTTGTAAGCGCTGCTAGATTCTAATTGTTTTTTAAAAATACTTGACATCCGCATTCGCATCCGCGGATGTTAGCTGTTAGATATTCGCATCCGAGGATGTCTAATATTCCACATCCCCAACATCCCTAATTCCGATTTACTTCAAATGAATGATGTGCAATATTTTATATATGGATCTAATTTTAATAGTAATATTTATTACTTTCATCCACATTGCTTTTATTGTAAGTTTTCACGATTATTTGCAGTTTTCTGCAATTGTCCCTGGCCGACTGTACATGTTAAAGCTAAATAATTTCACAATTTCTCCCCTATGAAAGGTTTATATTTTAATAAAATGTGATCAATTACTTAAGGATATATAAATTCCGATCAAACTATAGTACTGAATGCTTGAGAAACAATTATTTAAATAAAATGATCAATAGTGAATGCACTCGGAGCGAATTTTGAACACGGAGCGAATTATGCATATTAAGACTTAATAATTTCTAACTTTCTACCATATTATACGTTTATATTTCAATGTAATATGATTAATTACTGAAGAATATATAAACTGCGATCAAACTTCACTACTGAATGCTTGACAAACAATATTTGAATCAAAAGATCAATAGTAAACCGCGCTCGGAGCGAACACGATATAAAATATGCTCATAAGCTTATGTTTTAATATAATAAAATTAATTACTGAAGAATATATTAACTCCGATCAAAGTATAGTTTTAATTGTTTGACAAACTAATTTGAATTCGAATTTTGGAACACTTCATAAAATATTTACAGAGGAAGTATATTATTTGGTAAAGATCAAAATGTATTTAACAAAGTGTGATTGAATTTGACATTTCTCTCAGAAGAACCATCCTATAAAGTCAAATTGAAAAAAATTTGTATGAATTTTGAATCGTTTGTTTATATTTTATGACATAAAAGTATCTTAAGAGAGCCGCACTGAGTTGTCAATAACACCTTGTTTAATACACCCATGATACAAATATTTAAAGGTAACACCGCTTGCTCAATTCGTCGGCCATCATTTATTTTTTGAAGTTTGTCTATTTTATAAAATTGAAATTTTGAGAGCAACTCAAATGTCAAATAAAAGTTAAACAAAAAAAAATATATGAAAATATTTAAAATTTCGTTTATTTGAGACTGAATATGAGAATGTATTTGTGAGATTCGAAATTTGAAAACATTTTTGTTATGCTAGCACACTTCAAAAATGTGCATGCTACCTCTCAGCGGTTTTACCTTAAAATTTTTGTATCATGAATACACCTTGGTCTAGATACCACGAACAAGTTTTCCTTAAATATGTATCTTGATTTTTTTTCTGTAGAATACGTATTCATTTTTCTGACGATTTTAAAAAAAAGGGAGGACAGTCGGGTCTACGTAACCAGAACGACGTGCATGCGCATTGAAGTCGGTTGTATTTTTTGCTTAAAATTACTTGTTATTATTCAGGTACAGTTTCGCTACTATTTACAGATTTCTCGACATACTGGTTCACATTTCTGTTATTTATTATTTTTCTTCTTAGTCATTTATATGTTTAGGACTTACTGTGGGTGCTTTAAGATTCATTTTGTAAATACATATACATACACATTACATATACATTGTACATATAAAAAAAAATCGCGATATTTTATTTTATTTTAAATTATGAATTTTATTCGTGCAATTTTTTATGTTTAATAGTTTTGAGAACATTTTTTGGTTCTGTTGTATTCTTTTATTGCATGCATTAAACTTTTTTACTTTAAGTTATAATGGTGAAGATATGCCTTCTGCCTTTGTCAAGCACTTTAGCTATGTTCGAGAAATTTAGCATATGCGCGTAAAAGTATAGAGTAGGTATACGGCTGTGTTGCAGCGATTCTCCAATATCTCAAAGGAGAATACATATTGGTGGCAATCACGGAATCCATCGTAGTCCGATTTTTCATAAAATCTACGAAAAGGCGAGGCTGCGTTCGTAGCTAGTCGAATTCAAAAGCATTTTCGTAGATTTCACGAAAAAGCGGACTACGATGGATTCTGTGATAGCCTTGATTAGTTCGTGCGATTATAGGTGTGTACTCGTATTGAGAGGACAAAATTCTCCAGCAGCAAAAGTTCTGAGAATTTAGCAGCATTCGTTCTCAAAGAGACGAAATATCAACAGAAGTACGAGAACGCAAAATTTGCAAAAACTTACAACCTTCGAAACAGCTGATCACTTGCACAGTTGCCACTGGTGATGAATTTGGCAATTTATTTTCTGCTTAGTACATTTTCCCCCGATTTGGCATTTTATACAATTGAATAATTTTGAATAAGAAAAACCTTTTTAAATACAAATTAATTATATCGGAGTGAATAAGTTATTTTTTTCATAATTATTTGGGATATCACATGGTGACGCATTCAAAAACAAGATTATCTCCTCCAAACACCCATCATTGATCCAAAAGAAATGTAATAGATATAGCTACAGATGTAGCTTTAAAATTATAAAATTAATTTCAACAATCAACCTACCAAAACCGAAAGCTTCAGCAAAAAACATTTCAGCATGCTGCATTTAAATCTAGTTTGGTATGTTTAAAGGAAAATTATGGTACAAACGAAAAATGTCATACGGCAACCATAGTCAGCACACACTAGGGTAAACAAACTGGAGATTAATAGCAAATCAAGAACGATAGAATACAAGATTGCGCATTCCCGCAGAATGACATTTGTGGCAACGGGTAAACAAAGAATATGGCGAAGAACAATGAGTTGACAGTTGTGACTTCGCAGTGAGAAAACGTGTTTTCTTCTGGATTCACCAATTTCTCAAGCCATTTTTGAATAAAGCAAATTAAGCACAACGTTAACAAAAAATATACAACCACTCTTGAAATGTGTTCAAAAGAATAGGTCTTATTAATTAACTATTTAGAATTTTTGTGTTTGTATTGCAGGTGCCGAAAAAGTGATAATATCTGGTCGCAGCGCATGTTTTTCTGCAGAAAGTGGTCGATGCTTGCTTACTTCCGATTTTCATTTGTAATTTGTGGTATTTCAACGTTTTCAACTTAACATATCGTGTTTAAAAGTGGTCCGTAAAGTGCTTCATGCATATTACGCTGGTGTCTAAATTGTATGGCTTCTCCTACCGGCAGAACCCTTCCCACTTTCTGGCCAAGGCGTCGTCGGGGGGAAACAATAAAAAACTGCATTTGGGGGCTTTACCCCTACGGCTGTTGCAATTCAACACACGACACGACATTTTTATAAAGTTTTTATTACAAATAAAACGTTTTTTCAGTACGCACGATTTACTTCGATTTTTCACTTGGAAGTATACAATACGTTTGCACTTGTTTGTAAACAAAAAGTTTGTTTACGTATTGCCATAAACGTCAAAGTCGGCAAAACCAAAGTAGCGGTTTCGGGAATGCGCCACCTTCAGTTCATTACACCATGCTACGTTTATACGCATGCATAAGTCGCTTTAATTCATTTCGCCGCGATTCAAAACATATGTATAAACTGAATTTCAATTCGCTTTGAAAGAGCGAAGGGTTTTGGCTCACACTCCATTTCAAATCGGTAGTTTATTTCTCCAGACAGTTAGAAAGAGTGTATAAACACCGCTCTCACTCAAAGCGGATTGGAAATCAGCTGTTCCGCTCAAATTCCAAATAATCGCATCAGTATTTAAAAGTTGATTAATAATAATCGTTCTGTTCCTTTGCCACGATTTTATAATGCCGAATAAAACTAGATTTTTATCACTTTCCATTGTGTTAACTTATAAAATGTCAAATGAAAACAGCTGATTTTGTTTGCTTTTGAAGACGGTTACTTCGATGCCGATATAATGCCATGTTCTGGCCGACATCGAAAACATGTTTTCGTTGCTGAAACTGGTTTTCGACCTAAAACTTGTGTTTTCGTCCATGTAAAATCTGTCAAACGAAAACCAGTTTTCGCTGAAAACTACTTCAAAATTCATGTTCCACTCATTCCAATCGGTGTCTTCACTAGTTTTTTTTCGATTATTTATCGAAGCGGAAATCATATTTTATCATCTTTAATACGCCATTTCGGATTTATTGTTAATTGGCTGGCCAAAGTACAATAAGAATGAAAGTAAGAGGCTGCTAATGAAAAAACAATGAGGGAAAACCATTTTGGTTTGGTTTTTGCGTAACGAAACTGTAATCAGAGGATGTAAGAAATGTCAACGAAAACACTAACAGCCGGTGTGAACAGTCTTCAGCACACAATCCCAAAACTCGTTTTCAAAGTGTTTTCGTTGTCGGCCAGAACATGGTATAAAGCCGTAAGTATAAACACTAGAGCGAAATGTGTACGGTGTCAATGCGCTTTCAATTAAGTCGATTATTCTGTGCGTATAAACGTAGTAAGAAATACACAGTAAACTCATCGCTCTTTGTAGCCACAGATAGAAGCAGACTGTTCTAATAGTTCGCGGAAATAATTATTCTTATAAACCCCTTATTTTTATTATAAACTCACTTTGCTCTTGTGGAAACAGATGGATGCAGTATTATCAGCTGCCTCGCCTGGATAAAGTTTAGCTGAGCAAAACTCACATATCTTCTCCATGCGTTCAGCACAATTTGATTCTATCTCATCGTCTTTAAGGAAGAGACGTGCACCGCAATACGTCTTTGGTAGCTTTTCTTGCCGCCTCCTTGCAGTGACATCTTCACTTAATCGCTGAAAATGTGATGGCCCCAAAACACTACTAAATTGGGGAGTGAATTGTTGCCTTTGTTGGGCCCGTTGTTTCTGCCTTTGGTTCCGCATACATTCCCTAGCTCGTTGCAAATAGATCTGCCTTTGTTGCATATCTTGGTTTATTGGAAGGCAATTACGTTTTTTGCGATCAGCTGACACTCCCATACACTTTTTTCGCGGCATTGTTATGCGTAATTATATTAAATTGAATCCTATAGTAGTAAAAATGGTCATTACGATCAACAAAATAAGTTTTTGAAATTATAAGGCTACCGATTTTATGTAGACCTTATGAGATAAACGCAATATGTCAGTATATCTAATGCAAAAATGTTTCTGTAAATGAAATGTTGAATTGAAAATCACCAAAAATACCATAATACCAAACACCAATATGCTTACCATACCAATAATACTCGTAATAAATGTATTGCTTAGCAAGTCTCATAAAAGGAATATCCGAATATTTTTCCGACAGGGTAGCCAGAAACAATATGGGCTGCAAATAAGATTGTGATGCGAAATTTACAAAAAATACCATAATACCAATATACATATGAATATACTTACCGTATCTACAATTTACGCGATAAATATATTTCTCAGCTTTTATCATAAGAGGAAAAAGTCAATATTTTTAACTGACAGCGCAGCCTGCTGCAATTCTTATTATTGAAATTCCTATTATTTGGATTACAGTTATGTTTAAGCTTGAAGGCACAATAGCACAGTATTTTGAAGTTAAGTGTTATTATGGTGATGCCACAGATGGCGCGCTTTAACGGCTTCGTTCATGTACGAATTGTGTGATTTATATTGCAGAATTGAGTAAGAATTCGTGAATGATTTCATGAAATCATGAAAACTAAAAAAAATGCATAAATATTTAGCGGCGATCAATACTAATCAAAAGTTTTGAAAAAATGTTATTTGTAACTTTTTATTTTTACAGTTAAATATTTAGGTGTTTTCTGATATTATTTAAAATATAATAATCTATTGGGGGAAAATGGTGTATTTAAAATTTTTATAAAGAAATAATGTTTTCTTGATGTTGTATTTAGTAGTAAAGATATATACTCGTATATAAATATATATAAGAACTGAGGAATACAAAAAGCATTTTATGTTAAAGCTTTCGATTTTTAATGCCATCTAAAGTGCACGATGACTCACACGTGAAAGATTTTGTTAGTTGTGACGACTTTATATAATTTTCACCAGTTTATAGTTACGGTATGCGTAGTAGCGTGTAAAGCGCGGTTTCAAAATCCAATACCAATACGATCACAATATGGTTTTCGGCTTTTATATTTGAATTTATGTAAGTATATTCACTACATTTAGAATGAAAAAAATTAATTTGATGTAAATTACTTGGAAAAAATTGTATTTATTTATTACTTCAATAGTAAATATTTTACTGTAAAAAATTAATAATAGGTTACCTACTTATTAACGGATAGGCCTTTTAAAAGATCGTAATTGTATAAAAAATGTTGTGCTCACTTTACGAATTCGTACCTAATTCTGTAAACATTTTTGACCTCATAATTCATGAACAAAGGAAACCCCTATAGCGCGCCATCTACCGACTGACAGCGGCAATTAGTATTGTTAAAGGTCTGAAGTGCTATTGTGACTGTAGGCTCGGTTTGTTTTTGTTTATTTGTTATTGACGTTTGGTTTTCCTTCTTTTTGCTCATGAATAAATCACAGTAAGCAATTTTCAGAGTTGTATTCGCGAATTCAATTTCGCTGAAAATTCATGCACAATTTCACGTGATATTTTTTTATATGGTCAAATTGAGAATTGTATCGCGATTTCAGCTGAAATTGAGGATAATGACGAAATTGCGCAATTCAGGCATCGTGGAAATACCCTTTATGAATTTGATACCACAACTTTGATATTGTACCACATTTTCCAATTTTTGGCTATTCTACAATGTTTTTTTTTTTTTATTTCATTGACTACTGCAAATTATACTATACATATAATATAATTATATAAGAAAATTGAGGTTATTGAACACACTATTTTCCTAACGGTGATTTTTTCAATGTTGTTCTAAATTGTTTAACATTATTTTAAAATTTCCTTTGTTTATTTATAAATTTACGGTCTTAATATTGAGCACTATACTATTTAATTCCTTATTATTCTTTTCTCTCTTATTGACGCGTCCCATGATTCAATTATAAAAGGATAATTATGAGATAATTATTGGCAGCCGCGGTTTAACACTGTTTACAAAACAAAAGGTTGCACTTACGAAGGACAGAGAAAGAGGAAGAATGAAATCCCTTGGTGCGAAAATGGTAGTAGAAAAGTACGCAAAGTCGGCAATTAGTAGTGAATTTCCTTTTGCGAATTCTAATGTATTTGCAGGAAAGTTGGCATTTCAAACGAAGTATTAAGACATATACGTGAATTTTGTAATTTATTCCATTGGTTAATTGTGCTTTATTTGAATATAAAAATAAACATATTGCACAAAAAACGTATACTTCTATTTCACACGTACATAAGCTACTATTTTTTTAATTTGCAAAGAAGCAACACGGTGCCACGGCTAAGGGAGCTGTGCGAGAGAGACAACTGTCATTTTATCGAACCATTAATTATTGAATTATGTGTGCGCCCACCACTGTCGTATGCGGTGTAAGCGATGCTGCAGTCACAATAGTGCTTCAGTACAAAATACCTTTATTGTGGCTTAACAATGGTAAATTAAAAACAAATTTCTTTACTTCAGAGGAGTTATGACCATTAATATTACCTAATAACCACTCAGGGGACCTCTGACTTTTCAAATGACACCTCATTAGTGGAACTGCTTACATAGGAAAATAGAAAAAGGGAGACTAACAAAAAAACACCTTAGAGAAATAATATATATGATTGTTTAATTGCATTATTTTGATTTTGCGATAGGTATATCTAATCAGTGTGAACTTTCTCGTAAATATATTTTTGATATTTGGTGCTCTGACCAAAGTTCAAATGCTGAAAGATCAAGGAAAGCTTACGATTCAATTAAAACCCAAATTGAAAATCAGGGATACACATTAGCGTGGGCCGAAAATCCGCTTTTTTAGAATTTTGATTGGTAATAGCAAAAATATGGTTCATTATGCTCTAAAAAGTATCTGTGTGAAATGTAAAAGTTTTTAGTCAATGTCCTAGGCTCGCCCAAGTCCATCAAAGTTCAAGTACTAAAAAAAAAAATTTCTTAGCTAACTTCGATTTTCTACAAAAAAAGGTCCATATACCTAATTATGTAGGACTAATACTAGGTCCATTCTTTTGCAACCGAGCTACAAAAGAACACTCGCTTAAATGACAAAATACACGCAAAGCAACAACACAAACTCGGCTATTTACCCGAGTTCCGCCAGGTCGGTTAAAAAATACGCGACCTGAAGAGTAGTGTTGTTAAGTGAAAAACTGCTCTATTGTGAATTGTTACTGGGAAATTGGTGAGGGAAATTTTTGTTTTCGTATGTACATGATTTATATTTTAAATAAGTATATATATTACGCAAATACCTCGCATAATAACTAATTTCTATCGTTTTTTGTGTCTAAATCCCGTTAAACTAATCACATCTTCCTTGCCAGCAGGGTTGCTTAAGTAGCTAAAAGGAAATTTTACCCGAGTTGAGCGTTCTTTTGTCGCTAGCTTACAAAAAAATACAGCTACTTTAGAAGATTATTGCAATTTTAGTAAAAAAATTTCTTACTTAATTAATTTATTAATTTTTATTTTTTGGCCATATTGAACTTTGATGGACTTGGGCGAGCCTAAGATATTGACCAAAAATTTTCATATTTCACACAGATTGTTTTTAGAGCATAGTGAACCTTATTTTTGCTATTACCAATCAAAATTCTAAAAAAGCGAATTTTCGGCCCACGCTATTACACATTTAATTTCCCTGACTTAATAGAACGTTTAGGTTATAATATTAAAAAGATATCTGAGTTCTGGAAAAAATATTGCCGTTCAAAGCCAATAGTTCTTTAGAGATACTCTCATTGGTTTGCCCAAAATGAGTTGTTTTATTTAAGTTTGCAAGCATCAATATCTGGACCAACTCAAGATCGAGGACGTCCGAAAAAGAGTGCTCAAAAAGAACAAAGCGTCGTCGAATTGCAGAACTTTCTGAAATTGATGAGTCCGCTGCCAATGATTTGCATTTGGCTACCCAACAACAGAAATGATCGATTTTTCCAGCAAAGGCTTCTGCCGTATTATCTTTAATAACGGATGCAAACTTAACAAAGCATCAGTACCTTTTGATAAGGAGCTTCATAAACTCAGAAATTAACGTAGATTTCTTTCCATGCTACGACAACATTTTAAAAGAGAAAGCAAAAAGTTACCCTGATAATATAACTATAAGTGAATCTAGTGCTGAAGTGGAACTCCAAAACTTATTAGATCATACAGCTGCGCGTATTCTAGAACTACCGAGCGAAGTTATCGATGGAATTGATGATGACTCAGTAAATGAGCTTACATTAATTGGAAAGTGGGGTTTTGATGGAAGCTTAGGACATAGCGAGTATAAGCAAAAGATCGAAGATAATAACTTGGAAGACAATAATTTATTTGCTACCTCGTATGTCCCGCTCCAACTTTTAACAAAACCAGGTGAGAACAATTGTAGAAAAGTAATTTGGAAAAATCCCTGACCATCATCCACCAGATTTTGCCGCCCGATTAGATTTCAATTTAAACAAGTAAGAAAGTCTAAGTTCGGGCGGAGCCGAACATTAAATATCCGGCGCAAGTATTAAATATATGTTTTTTCCTCTTTCCGAAAGCTACCGCTAGATGGTAAGTCGGGGTGTATCAATTTTGAGTAAATTAGCGTCCTTAAATTTCGAAATATTGCAGTTTCAAGCATTTCTGAAATTTACCGTTATATGAAAAGCGACCGTAATTAAGTCCGATTTCAATAGCTTTCAGTGTTGCCAGAACTTTTTGGGCCAAACGGCTAAATTGGCAAAAAAACCGGCTAAAACCGGCTAAACTGTTTCAACTAAATTTCACATGTTTTATTTAAATAAATCATAAGTTGAAAGAGTAGTTCTTGGAGAGAAGTTGCAAATTCAAGCTGGAAAAAATTTTGCCAGCAAGAATTTGCAATTAGGAAAAACATATGATTGTGGCAGGTTCGTCAAATTTAAAAATTTACAAACTTGACCGAATTTAAAATGAAATCTTTAAGTAAATACTTCTTTACTTAATTACTTTAGTTAACTCCAATGATTTGAAACGTACTCGGAATGCAATCTCGACCAGAGTCGATATAGGAAACGCGACAGTTAGTACGGCAAAGAAATTGAAACGTATGTTGAAGAAAGTCGGACTAACAAGAAATATACATGTGTGTTTTTTGCCCCTCTGAAAGACTTTTAAAATTCTATACAAATTTCTTATGTTTGAAATGCGACCGTGGACACTAGCTGGCAGGGGAACTTGCAAGTTCCTGCAAATTTGCGTTCGTGCAGAAATTTGCAAGTTTCTCTACTTAAGATAAAGTTTGGGAGCATTTTTTCTTACTAACTGATATTTTGAGTGATAATTATCGCTGGATTTTCGACGAACAAACCTATTGTCTTCCCAGAGAGTTATACTTTGCATAGAAATTTGTGCTCTTTTACTTTCATTTTGCCGCATTTCAGTGTTGGTTCATTAATTCAAGTTGGCCTTCGGTTTTTGGAATCTAAATAGGTTCTCAGCAAAAAAAGTTATTTAAAATAAATCCATATGTGAACATAGTGCTGGAAAATATCAATTTTTCCCTTACCTTAAATCTTTAAGCGTGTGCAAAATTGATGTTTTTTAATTAAGGCAGAATTGAATATGCGCTATCTAGGAAGACAATACCTGAAACATTTATTCTTGGCACAATATCCAAACATAAACGCGTGTTAAGCAAACAGTGAAACAATTTGTTATTGTCTAAGTTTGCGAATAAAACTTCACACTCAAATTTAAGTCATTCATAACAAACATTTTATGAAGAAAATCCTCGCTGCCGTCTTCTTTAGAAAAAATATATTCGTTTAAAATAAAAATAAGCTACATCGGCCAAATTTTATATAGCCCTGCCTCAGCGATAAGGCTAGTAGCCATTTCTAACGCTTAGTAAAAATGGAAACACACACATATATTTGTATTTTAAGAAAACAAGGTAAATTGCAAAATCGGCTAAAAACGGCTAATTTTTTTTACAAAACGGCTAACAAATCGGCTTCCGGCTAAACCGAAATTTCTCCGGCTGTTTGCTATCGCAACCGGCTAAATCTAGCCGGAAAACGAAATAGTTTTCAACGTTTTGCTTTATGTGGCAAGCACAATAAAAATACCGAGTTTGGTACAAATTGGTAGAACGGTTACCGGTATACATATATGTGATCATTTTCCAAAATTTTACCATAAACGTATTTCTTGTTAAAGAATTGTTGCAAGCATAAATTTTGAATAAATTAGCTTTAATATTTACTGCTTTATCGAAGATTTTGTATTTCTCTAAATTACCGTTATATGGGAAGAGGGCGTGGTTATTGTCCGATTTTTTAATTTTCGGTCATTTAGTATGCTGTATCAAGGCCAACAACTGTGCCAAGTTTGGAAGAAATCTGTGCAGCGGTTACCAAGATATACACATGTAACCATAAGTGAGCGTGGCTACGCCCATTTTTCAAAAATTTATAATATTCTTATTTTTCGTCTGAAAATTATCACAAATATCAATTTTGAGTGAATTATCTTCAGTAGTTACATAAAATATCGCAGTTTTCGTGTTTCTGGAAATTACCGTTATATGGGAAGTGGGCGTGGTTACAGCCCGATTTCGCCCATTTTCAATACCAACCTACCTTGGATAAATGGAAACCTACATACCAACTTTCGTTGAGATATCTCAATTTTTGCTCGAGTTACCGTGTACACGGACGGACCGCCAGACGGACGGACAGACAGACATGGCTTAATCGACTTCTCTATTCATTCTGAGCATTTATGTATACATTTTCCTATATCTATCTCGAGTCGTTTTGGCTGTTACAAACAACCGTTATGTGAACAAAATTAATATACCCTTGTGCACAAGTGCGCTCGGGTATTAAAAGAGTCCGCTCAATTGACCGTCGATGAACAGAAATATTTTAGAGACAAAATAGATCATCTGATGCCAACTCAATATAAAACAGCTACAAAAACAATACAAATTAAACATTCCCTGCAGCTTACAATGGTTGATGGAAAAGTTTATAACGCACTTTCAGAAACTTCGTCAGCAAAATGTTACATATATAGTGCAAAGCCAACTGAAATTAATGATATTAAAACATGTTTGCAAAAAACAGTTCAAAAAGGTCGGTATGAATTCGGATTATCTGCATGTGTCATATAGACTTCCTGTTAAACAATGGCAAATAAGAACACAAGAAGGAAAATAGAAAGTTCAGGAAAGAAAATTACATATCCAGTTAGAATTTCGGAAAAAATGGGACTAATTATGGACAAACTAAAAACTGGAGGAAGCGGATCGTCTAATGACGGAAACACAGCCAGAGAATTTTTTAAAAATAAAAGATTGTCTGCTGATATAACAGGCCTGGATATAAATTTAATAGATCGGTGTGCAATATTATTACAAGCCTTATCGTTTGGTTATTGCGTGAATGTTGAAAAATTTGGAAAGTACTGCCGAAGAACTCGTTGAAAAATATTCTTGGTATTATCTCCCAGCTACCGTACATAAAATATTAACTCACTAATAATAATAGATTGGCGCTTACAGATATGTTAGTGTTTGGCCGAGCTTCTCCTCCGATTTGTGGCGTGCGCCTTGAAGTTGTCACACAAAGCGATTGTATTTTTTTTTATGAGAAGCGGTTTTTCATGGCAGAAATACACTCGGAGGTTTGCCATTGCCTGCCGAGGGACGACCGCTGTTAAGAAAAAACCTTTTTTCTATATATTTTTTTTTTTTGCGATGTTGCTTTGACCAGGGTTTGAACCCAGGCGTTGCGGAGTGGAAGCGCGCACTGCTTACCACAACACCACTAACTCACGCTCCTGACATTATTGAAAACGCTTTAGTTTCAATAGGAGAGCTCTCAGAAGAAGCTGCCAAGTCTAGAAATAAAGACAATAAAAAATTCAGATATCAGCACACGCGCAAAGCTTCCCATTTTAACTAATACGGATTTGCATAATAGATTGTTGTTAAGTTCCGATCCATTTATATCAGGGCAGAGAATCTTAACGAGCAAGCATAAATCCATTTTGTTGAAGTCAGTTTTTGATCTATTGCAATAGATGCAATTGCAGTTGCAAGAAGATATTGCAATTCCAATATGTTGGAATAATTTTTTATATTTTTTGAATTTGTATTAATCTTTATTATTTTTGTCGTTTAATTTTCGTTTTTCATTTTCTTACTTTTATTTAATACAAAGTTAATTTTCTCTTGTAAGTACCCAAAATAAAAAAAAAGATAAATTGGTCCTCTTTCAATGTGTAGTGGGGGGTGGTGGGAGGTAGGTAAAGCTTGGTAACCATCATTATTTTATATATATACTATTGATATATTTATTTTAAACCATTTTAAAATTTGCAAGTCGATATCTTCACTGAAAGTATTTTTGGCCGCCCTCTCCATACAATACCGAACACTGTGCGCAGGTAGATTTATAAAATAAATAAAAATAAAATAAAAATAAAATGTTTATTTATTTTACATATATTTTACATATCGAGGGCTTATATTCAATAGTACCCTATATCTGCACACTTTTCACAAAGATCAGATTCTGATATAAAAATCCACCTAAGATTTAACTGTCATCGGTGATATTAATGCTACCTTATATAACGCTTGACAGAAGAATTTACACTATTGTAAATTAAAAATCAGAAGTAATATATCAATAGGTACAGGTAATAAGTCCTAGATGGTTTCTAGAATCACAAATTAATTTTTTTGCAAATTGCATATAGAGGGTATTAATGAATTTAAGCCCTCGATATTTCACATTTTTATATTTGTAAGTTATTGGAAAATTTCTGCTGTGTTTTGGCAACAACTTGTCTGCAGAAAAAAAGAATATGATTTTCGTTTCAAAAGTGTGTGAAAACCAATCAATTAACTTACATGATCTCGGTTCCGATATTAAATAATCGCTAATTGTTTATACCCGCATTTTGGCACATTGGCTTGAATGTGCCATCTAAGAAATAGTGTCGTCGCTCTCCTTATCTGCTTTTAAATGATGTCACAAATTGCTTGCGGAGACATGAATACAGTGTAAGAAAATGCATTTCTATCATTGTTTCCTTATAGAAGGTTGGTTTCTTTTCCATCTTAGACATTCCGAATTCGGAATGAGGAGGCCTTTCGCTCCCTTCCCTTTCGTTTCGACAAAAATTACGTGCGAAAGGATGTAGTAAAATTTTATTTTGACAGGTAAAAACAAAAACATAAAACCATGAGATTATGAGATCATTACAACGTACGCCAACAAAACAAAACCACTTATCACAACTAAAGCACCGAGAATTTTTCACAATGCATGCAGCTTTTTTTATTCTTTATAAAAATACAGTTTTACTAAATACATAAAAAAAAAATAAAATAAAATGCCTTAACTTCGTGCTAAACTCGGGAAAATTCAATAAATTTGCATACAAATTTGCAACCTTCTAATCAGACTTTTTATAAAAATTTTTAAAATGAATTTTAGTTGATTTTTGGTATTGTTTTTACTGAGAGTTTGTTCCATACAAACTATGTTCGACAGTTTTTTTTATATGGAACTCACTATCAGCAAAAACAAATGCTAAAAATCAACGATATTTTGTGGCAACTTCAGACTTGCACTTTATGAATTGGCTCGAAAGCTACATTTTCAAACTTTTTCTAAAGGATCTGATTAAAAATAGTGATCTGATGAAAGAGCCTCCGAGCCAACAATTTTGTACGGCACTGTTAAGTACTCTAGGTTTCATGAAAGAAAAAAAATTTAAGTACAAAATAACATTAAAATATCAGTAATATTATTCATTGCTGTGAACTTGTTTCAAAAATTCTGTCTTTTCCTTATTATAATTGTAAAACTCTGTCATAATTAAGTTTAAAAAATATTTAAATTCCATGCTGCCTGTAATGGGCTGCACTCAGCTGCTGCCAGACATGTAAATGTGCATTCAAATGTTGAGTTTGAATCAACACCACGCATACGTGGTATGAAAGTATTATTCTTAAATACGAACATTTTAAAACGATAATCAAATAAAAAATATTCATGTTTACTATGCGCTATTTCCCTCAGTGAATTCATAAAACGTTTCTGAATATTAAAACGCCTTTTTTCTCTAAGTGTAGTGATTTTTGAAATTTTATTCAAATTTGTGCAATCAAATCGAAATCCGGGATATTTTAAAGTTGGACCGGGACACCGGGACATTTCCGGGAAAACCGGGACGTCTGGCAGCCCTAGTTATGTATGTACATATTTATGTATACAAATTTAAAAAAATTGTACTAAATAATCTATGCTTCTCTGGTTGAACCACGCTCGCTGCGAGTCCGCGCGGCACGCGGCATAAGGCAAAAGCACCCGTGGCAGGAGCGAAAAAAATTAATAACTAGCGACTCCGTGCAAGTATCCGTCTTTTTTTTTCTTTTAAATAATGTATTATAGTATAAGGATTGATATTCAATGTAAATGATTAAAAAATCTGATCGAGAAGTAATAAATATTTCCATTTGTTTGTAAAATTAAAAAAAAAATAAATAAAAATCTTATACAAAATAATGATTATTTGAAAAATCGAAACAATCAGGCTAAAGCGTGTCTAATTAGCTATTATCGTGGAAAAAATCAGCAAGATACATGCTATGAATCAGTGGATAATAAATAATTACTGAATTCATAAAAAAATGTAATAACAATAACTCTTGTAAAATTTCGAATTTTGCAAAATTGCTCAAATTATATTTCTTTTTATGGTTGTAACCCGAATAAAGTGATTTGTGCGAACAAATCTTGACCGTCCAATTTTGGGTGGCACACTTGAGAGATTTTCACTCATGGTGGTCCACCTAAATATAAATAATCAAAAATAATTTAATTTATGGTAAAACTAATCGCATTAGCTTTTTTTGATTCTTTTTGATTTTTAATGTGTATACATCTTTGGTTTCGGTTGGGGTAAAATTTTCGAAGCTGTAACGCATAGCCCAGCAGAAAATTTCGAAGGGCTTAGCATGTGTAATGCAGCAGAAAATTTTTAATTTCATTAGAAGAACCTGTTTTTACTTGCTATTGTAAATGGTTGCATACATTTAGGCATATGCAGAGTAACAAGAAATGCGGTACATATGATTACACTGTACGGCAAAATAAACTTTTTTTCGGGGTATTGAACCAAACCAATTTTGTTTAAGAGATTGAGTCATAGGTAAAAAAGTAATTTCTCCGTTTTTTGAAGTTAGCCTCCGAAATCGATATATGGGCTTTCGAAATTCGAGGTAGGACCTTTGGTAAAAAATTATATTTAATTACTGCATATAAATAACTAAAAACCTGAAAACATAGACGTAGCACAGTGCTCCCTAAGTGGGCATAAATCGCAAAATTCGTTATTTGTAATGTGAACTTGTTTGGTATTTCTGTAAAGAAAATTTATCCACTAAAAAGAATTAAACAGACATTTCCCTAAAAAATTAATTATATGCCGTCAGGAACCCACTAGAGTCGGCGTAAGCTCATCACAGAAAAAAATGTCAAAAAAATATTGTTTGAAATAAAATGTTGGTTTGACGTTTCTTGTTTCCATATAGATAGTAGAGAATTACAGGAATTAAAATTTTGGAATAAAATTAAACAGAGGGTGTCCCTGCGGTGTTCCAAAAAAAATATTTTTTTAAACAAAATTTCAAAAAAAGCTAAATTTTTCGGTAATACATAAAATAATTTTTTCTTTTTTGTCAGTGCCTTGTGATCTGCACGATTCGTTCCATTTTCAAAAAGGAAGTGCCAGATTAAAAATCTTAACCTGTGGACAATAGAAGGTTTATTTTTTTAAAGAGTTGCCACCTGTTAAAAAATTAGATTGTTAAAAAATTATATAAACATTTTTTTATAAGTTAAATGAATTATTAAGAGATGGGTATCAATCGAAATGTATATTAACTACATGTAGAGAGTTGCCACCTGTTTAAAAAATCAAATTCCACTTGGCATTAGGTAATTGATATATATAGGTATTACCTTAAGGGAGTCAGGCGAAAGAGGTTTAAGAAGGTTTTACCTTAAAAATATTACCAGTAGGGTTGCCACCTTTGTTTTTAAAGTCGAATTTAGTTAAACTAAAATAATAATTACGATAAACCATAGGATTACGCCATCTTTTTTGTTGTTTTATTACAAATACATACATTGTCAATCAGTGATGTGTTCTGATTACATTCGTTTTAAATTACTGGACTCTTAAATTAACTCAGGAATGTTTTTACTCTCCACTTATTTCTTGCTAAACATGTAAAATTTTTTTCATTTGTCTGATACTTATATTGATATACATATTTCAGTTACTTTATTCCTTTAATTAAAGTGAATTTGATTTTTTAAACATGCGGCAACCCTTCTACGTGTCATTTCTACAGGCCAAGCACTGTCATTTGACACCTCAATTTTGAAAATAGAACGAACGATTTGTACTTACCTATATAAAAGCCACAAGAACCCAAATTTTCAACTTCAAACTGCATTTACAGTAAAAGTATGAAAGTTATCCAAAAACCAATTACATTTTTGAATTTAGCATCCTCAATTTTACTAAGAAGCGAATTTTCTCACTTTCGTTGTTGGTGTTTCCGACAGGGTAGGAGTGTGATGTAAGGTGGAAAGATTTTCCGTCATCCCTTGTCAAATTTGGTTTGGAGACAAACCGGTTTCGGCGTTGTGCCATCTTCAGTGTCATTTTTCGTTCTGAATAGTTTCTGTTTGTCCGTCACTTTTTATAGCCGTGTTAAATCGTCGTTGGTTCATAGTTAGGTACGTCTCAGCGGATTATATTCTTTCGTTAAACCAGTAGTTTCAGTTCTGTGTGTACATCCTCAGGTAGAAATTAGGTGTTCACCTCTTTTTTGATTAATTGTTGCATGGATTCGCAGGTAGGTAAAAATCAGTTGTTTTCTTTCTCTTTGTTTCTGTAGTTTGTAGTTTCTGCATTTCATTGTTTATGGTAGTTGCAGGGTTTCTGTTTTGTTTTGCGTATAGTAGCCTGAGTGGTTCGAATAATATATCAGATGCGGTGTTTATTTGCTCATTTATTATTTTTCCGACGAACGTCTTTTGTTTGTATATCTCCATATTCTCTAATACGTTTAGGCGTTGTCCTTTGTGCTGTACATGGAGAACTTTGGCTGTCTTTCCTATTTTCATTGGCGTACAATGGTTTTCTGCCATATGGTTTGCGAAGTTCGATTCCGGGGTAGTAAAAGGTTTTAGCATTTTTTTTTGTAGTCCCTTATATGTTCACGATATCTTGTTTTTATCGTGCGCCCTGTTTGTCCTATGTAACTATGTTGACATTCGCAAGTCAACTTATATACACCTTGCTTGTCTAGTGGGTCTTCCTCGTTTGCACTATTTCGTAGTATCCTCCCCACATTGTCTTTAGTTCTAAATGCTGTATTAATGTTATACTTTTGGAATACCTTAGCCTATTTATATGACGTTTTGCCCGTATAAGTCAAGACTGCCCAAGCCTTTTCATTCTTCGTTTTTGTTTCTCTTCTTATATTGTTTACTAGGCCCTTTCTGTATCCGTTATTTTCCGCGATTGCGTATATCGTATTAAGTTCTTTGCTGTAAGCTTCTTTTTCCAATGGGGTTCGTTCAAGCCTGGTTATTAGATGTCTAAAGGCTGCATTTTTGTGAGGGTGGTTTGAAGTATTGTGTATTATCGTGTCTGTGGCCGTGGGCTTTCTATATATCCCGAATTCGCATTTGTTGGTAACCTTATTTATTTTAATTGTTATGTCCAAATAGTTTATTTTACCTTCGTTTTCCTTATCCATAGTGAAATTTATATTCGCGCCGTCAGGAAAAAAATTATCAAAAATCAAAGCGATTTCTTAGCCACTTAGAACTTGCACTATCTTGAGCTAGAATTCAGTGGGCTATAAACCGGCATAAATAACTTTTATCTAAAAGTACTTATTTAAAAATTTTGGTGTTGTTTTAAAATTTTGTTGAATTTTTCTATTTTTTGTACAAAGTTTGAAATTTGTTTTTTGTTAGATAGTGAGTTTTATTTTTATAAAAAAAATTAAACATTAAAACAAACAAAAAATAGCCGAAACTGGTCACAATGTCGTGTCCCTATTATTTTTTACATGACTGTATGTGGGCGTGTCCAACCCCGCACACTTCTACATATTACAGTTTTTACTTTTAACAGAACTTAGGGTATAAATTTTATCCCGATATGTTCGCTGACGCTTAGTCGTTATGAAGACCCCACAAAATCTATTTTCGGGCGCCACGATTTGAATTGGTGGAAGCTGTTGGTTGACATTTTAATGAAATGATTTCTTTCTTTTCGAGCCAATTATAATGATTTTTCAAAACTGATGATTTTTGGCATTTGGATCTTTGCCAAAACAATGCAATTTTTTTACAAACGTAATTAATACATTTTTGCGACTCATACCCATCTGGCCCCTCATATTCAATATCTATTGCATCCAGCAAATTTTGAACTTTTTCGCAATGCGTACCGAAATTTTCACGCCAAATCTCAAAAACATGCAATCGAGAAAATTCGCAGTGTTAACTTTTGGCTAGAAAAATTTTGAATTAGAAAATTAGATAAATAAAAAAATAAACATGAAAAAAAACTGTAGAAAATAAAGAGTTTGGATTAGGTTCTGGAATACTACGCGAGCCTCTGCAGGTCAATGTATCTACACTGAACACTTTTATAATCTTAAAATATTAACGAACAATATGTTAGTAAAAATATTGAGGGCCGATAGGGGAAACACACTTAAAACATTACCTGAATACTGAAAGACGAACCAAGAAACATACAAAATCCTACTTTTTTAAAACAACGATTTGCATAGAACGCAACACGAATTATCTAAAAGTTTAATTCTAGAAATAAAGTCAATACCTTTATGTACAATATCCATTGCATATAATTTCAAATCACTCGGCTTTTCACAATGTTTTAATTACGTTAAATCCAATTCAATTTTCAGCGTGCAGACGCTGTACAAATAAAATGAACAATTGATGGCACTTTTGTTGCTTTTTTCAGAAACAACCGTTAGAATTAAAACAAAAAATTTACGACAACATGAAGTTTGGACAAAAAACTGATTGCAAAGCCTATTTTGGTTAAAAAATTTTTACTTAAATTTTTTTAATTTTGGCCTATGGCAGCAACCACTGTGCACTTGTGTAAATTTGTGAATTTTGGTACAATTAATCATATTTCTAATAAAATTCGTAAATTTACACCAAGTTATACATCGGTGTGCTACTTGAGTATAAGAACTTATCAACTTCGTACCAATATTACAACGAACAAACGCATTCGTCTCATTCTCTCGTAGTTTAGTTTTATGAAGGTTTCAGTTCTAGCGTGTGTGCACTAGGGTGGTCCAAAAACAGTAAAGTCGGAATTGTAATGCTCTCACCCCCTAGAATTGTTCTATATCGAAAAAAATATACCCCAGTTTTTTTATTTTGAAATCAAAAGATATTTAGAGGTCGCTCAAAGCGCTCAAAATTTTCCATGTATTTTTATATGGGAAAAATAAATTTTTTAGTAGAAATGGTATAGAATTCTTGAAAGTCAATATTTTTCGATCGGAAAACTCTGGTTCTCTTTAGGAGACTTTCAATAATAACTCCCAATTGTTTATTTAACCATTTTTAATACTAACGATTTTTTATTAGTCGCCCCATTGCATTTTTCGGGATTTTTGTGGGTTTTTGGCGGACCTATAAATAATAGTTGCAATGAACAAATGGTTAAATAAACAATTGGGTATTATTATTGGGAATCTCCTGCAGATAATCAGAGTTTTCTGGTAGAAAATTATTGATTTTAACTATTCTATACCATTTCTACGAAAAGTTGTTTTTTCCCCATATAAAATACATGGAAAACTTTGGGCGCTTTAAGCGACTTCTAAATATTTTTTGATTTCAAAATAAAAAAATACAGGTATGTTTTTTCGGTATAGAACCATCCTAAGCGGTGAGAGCATAAAAATTCGGACTTTACTTTTCCACATACATACCACCCACACTTATCGTCCCCTGGGTAAAAGATTGTCGTAAGCGCTATTTTGACGATTTTTAGTTCTAGATACAGTTATATATTTTGAAATAAGGTCTTTCGATTGGTGTTATCTGTTTTTAGATATCTCCTTTAGTTTCGGAGATATGGACTAAAATTTTTCGATAATTTTGTAAAAATTAAACTAATCAATATCTTAAAAATGGTGTTCTCTATTTTGGGATATCTCCTTTACTTTCCGAGATATTCAGTAAAAAGTGTCGTTAATTTAGTAGAAATTTTGAAAACATTTGTAATGATAAAAATACTAAACATGTAGGGATTGTCTGAAGTGCGAGTTCAGGTGATTCGGTGAAAGACACACAAACATCACTCCGACAAAAAACGTTTATTCTAATTTCTAAAGAAAAGAATTAACGAGATACAACCAGGGAGTAATATGTGCGAATTACCCGCTTCATATTTGGACCGTTGGGAGCGAGGTCTGTCGGGGCCCGTCTTTACAGCTAGCAAGCAGTGGTTGGGGGGTTCGCGACCTCTTCCCTACGACATCTGTCATTACGATTCTATTACAGAGCCTCTATTTTTTTTTTGTATCACAAAAAAAATTGTAACCGTGGTTAATTTAAACGAAAAAAGTAAAAAAAGCACAAAATGATGGATAGAATGGCTGGTCAAAAACAGGAACTAAACGATCCGCGCTCGCGCTTCCATGCCCGCCCTACCTTGGCCTTTCCTTGCGCTCATAAAAAAAAATTGTTTATAAGGCCCCTTTTGTACGCTTACACGCTTACCACTTCACTTCATTACCCGGAAAACATATTTGCTAAATTAGAACGCCATAGTTATTTAAGATACTCCAAATATCAAATTTTAATCAAATAACAAAAACTTTTTCTGAATTTCAATGAAGTTCTATCTGCTAACTTATATGTATATCTAGTATATACTACTACTTATATAGCATTTTCAGTTTAAATGAAACCTTTTTCAAATTAAGCGAAACCTTTTTCAACTTAATTGAGACCTTTTCCAGATGAAGCGAAACCTTTTTCAAATTAAATGAAACCTTTTTCGGATTCAATGAAACTTTATTCAAATTAAATGAAAGTTTTCAGATTCAATGAAACTTTATTCAAACCAAATGAAACTTTTTTCAAATTAAATGAAACTTTATTCAAATTAAGTATTAAACATTTTTAAATTGAGGAACAGGAAATCAGGAAAGTTGTGGGGAAGAAGAACCCAAGCCCGCAGTCGATGATGACGGAGTCGACCTTCCACCGCCTAACTATGACGAGGTACGTATAGCAATAACGCGGCTGAAAAACAACAAAGCCGCTGGAGCTGACAGCCTGCCAGCTGAGCTATTCAAGTACGGCGGCGAGGAGCTGATAAGGAGCGTGCATCAACTCTTGTGCAGAATATGGCCAGATGAACGCATGCCCGACGACTGGAATTTAACTGTGCTCTGCCCAATCCACAAGAAAGGTGATCCCGCCATTCGCGCCAACTACCGCGGGATAAGCCTTCTAAGCATAGGTTACAAGGTCTTATCGAGCGTATTGTGTGAAAGACTGAAGCCCACTGTCAATGAAGTGATTGGGCCTTATCAGTGTGGCTTTAGACCTGGCAAATCCACCATAGACCAGGTATTCACAATACGCCAAATCTTGGAAAAGACGCGAGATAAGGATCGACGCTCACCACCTATTTGTCGATTTTAAAGCCGCTTTTGATAGCACTAAAAGAAGTTGCCTATACGCCGCTATGTCTGAATTTGGCATCCCCTCAAAACTCATACGGCTGTTTAAAATGACGTTGAACAATACCACCAGCTCCGTCAGAATTGGGAAAGACCTCTCCGAGCCGTTCGCCACAAAACGGGGTTTCAGGCAGGGTGACTCCCTTTCATGTGACTTCTTTAATCTGATGTTGGAAAATATAATAAGAGCTGCAGAACTGAACTGCTCAGGAACAATTTACTACAAGAGCGCGCAATTGCTGGCTTATGCCGATGACATCGACATCATCGGTAACAAAAACCGCGAAGTCTGTTCTGCCTTTTCCAAGTTGGACAAGACGAAGTATCTCCTGTCATCAAACAAACAGTCAGCACATTCGCGCCTTGGCACCCACGTCACTGTTGACAGTTACAATTTCGAGAAAGTAGAGAATTTTGTTTACTTGGCATTAACACCGATAATAATGTCAGCATTGAAATCCAAAGCAGAATCCCTCTTGCCAACAAGTGCTACTTTGGACTGAGTAGGCAATTCAGGAGTAAAGTCCTCTCTCGACGTACGAAAACCACTCATCATGCCCGTGCTGGTATATGGCGCAGAAGCATGGACAATGACAACATCCGACGAGGCGGCTCTTGGAGTGTTTGAGAGAAAGATTTTGCGGATGATTTACAGGCCTTTACACGTTGGCGACGGCGAGTACCGCAGACGATGGAACGATGAGCTGTATGAGCTTTACGACGATATGGAAGTGCAGCGAATTAAAATACAGCGGCTCCGCTGGCTTGGTCATGTCGTTCGAATGGACACCGACGCTCCAGCTCTGAAAGTATTCAACTCGGAACCCGCTGGTGGTAGCAGAGGAAGAGGGAGGGCCCACTGCGATAGAAATATCAGGTGGAAAAGGACTTGGCTTCACTTGGCGTTTCCAATTGGCGTCAGTTGGCATAGTGGAGAAACGACTGGCGTGCTTTGCTGAACTCGGCCAAAATCACTTAGGCGGTTACAGCGCCAAAAAAAGAAAGAAAGAACAGGAAATCAACTTAACCTATTAAGAGCCGTTTGCACCATGTCTGGCTAACACTAAAGGCTCTGTTATGCATACTTGGCATTGCTTGATAGTTGTCACATAAGGAATCTGTTAAATGAGCTTCGCGTGTTAGCTGTTACCCAACGCACAGCATTACATACGTAGAAGTCTGTTGGTTTTTGATTTCTACGTAAAAACGCGTACGTAACAGAGCCTTAACTCCCAGTTACACATCGTCATCGACGTTATCGACGCCATACTTATATCAGGGAGTCGATAACGCCGATTATGATGTTTAACTGGGAGAATATTTTTACTGTTGCTACGCGGGAGAAGAGGGAAATAAAGTACAAATACTCTCCCTTTTCACTCACTTGCTTAAGCGAAATGTAAAATTTGGCATTTGCATAACAATTGTCTAATTATTTTCTTTTAACTTAAACAAACTCTATGGATTAGAGCACAGTCTAAGCACGGCAACATTCAACTTCGGTTCAAGAATAATTTTGACATGTCCCATTTCTCTTTTCCTTTTCACAGCATCCTTTACATGTACTCCCGAAAACAGAGATATTTGAAGTTTTATAAAATGAATAAATTATATCATTTGCCTAGTTACCAAAACCCCTCGAAAATCACAACAAACCAACCAACCTACCAAAGCCTTATTTTAAGAAATTAAACTTCCAATTGGGCCGAAACGGCAACACTGTATTCAACATGCCTTGACCGTAAAGGAGGGCAACATGAACAGCTAATTCAAAGTAATCCAAAAAAGAAGTTTCAATTCATTTGAATAAAGTTTCACTTAATTTGAAAAAAAGTTTCAGTTAATTTGAATATAGTTTCATTGAATCTGAAAAAGGTCTCATTTAATTTGAATAAAGTTTCAATGAATCTGAAAAAGGTTTCATTTAATTTGAAAAAGGTTTCGCTTAACATGAAAAAGGTTTCATTCAATTTGAAAAAGGTTTGGCTTAATTTGAAAATGGTTTCATTTAAACTGAAAATGCTATATATAGGCATTCTTATGTATAAGCTTAATGAAAGAAAATTACCACAATACATTTAAACAAAAACAACAGCAAAGAAAATCTCTAACCGTTAAATAGTTCTTACAAGTAATTTCTGCAAACTTTCAAAAAGGAAACAAATTCGTTTGTTCAGAGAATACGAGCTTTTGATCTACAAAACAAAATTTAGTTCAGCGTTTGCATATAGATGCACATATGAAAACCGGTTTTTAAAATGAACATAAGCAGAATGATCACTGCTAACATAGCAAAGCAAACGACCGTATGGAACCACCCTGCAGCAGTTTCGGAGACAATTATCGCTTTCGTACTAGTTACATTACTAGTTCCAATAGCATATTATGCTCCAGGTAGTAATAAATCGAGCTATTGGTTACATATTGCACTTTCTAAAGGTTATTGGCCGTTTTAATATAATAGTGCTCCCTTATTACATAAAGGAATTTGTTAATTATTATTTAAATACAAATAATAAATTTTAAATACTTATCCATGTTCTGTTTCCCTCGTGTGACCACCACGCAAATATCGGACTTAAAGTACCAAAATAAAGCAATACATATGTAGATACCCCTTTTTAAATAACTACTATTTCTTAAATTATTTTGGGGGCAATTCACGTCAAATGTCCCAGCGCACAGTGGCCAATTTTTCCAAAAAGCTGGCCAAAAGTCGAAGCGTGGTACAATTGTAATCAAACTTTGTGTATTCGTCTTTATTTTGGTTTCTGGTTTTAAATTTCACCATATAATTTCAAAATTCAAAATGGCGGATCCATAATGGCTGCTGTGTACGCTTAAAATAATCAAATTTTTAGCAAAACTAAGGTAGTTAAGTAAAAAAGGTCATGTTTTCGCCTTTTTTGTTATCTAATGTGATGTAGCGGTTAGAAATATACGCTATCATTCTGCAGGGCCTGGGTTCAAACCCAGCTTCTGACCAACATCAAAAAATAAGAAACAAACAAGTTTTTTGTAATAAAGTCGCCCTTTGGCAGGCAATGGCAAGCCCCCGAGTGTATTCAGCCACGAAGAACAGCTTCTCATAAAAATAAAATCCCCGTTCGGATTCGGCATAAAACTGTTGGCCCCTCCCCTTTGTGCGCCAACATCAAGGCGCACGCCCCAATTTGGAAGAGAAGCTCGGACAAACACTAACGAGGTCTTAATGTTTGTTTCTAAAAATCTTGATGTTCAAATTTACACGGGAACTGCGGGATTTTGAATGAATCAATAAAATAGAGACATACACATTTGTTGGTACAGGAATATATTTTTAAGATAACAATTCTATACACCGTCAGACGCAGTCATCTGAAGTATCCAACCTCGTATCTATATTTACTGATGGCAATTCCGCATCCGCATTTACAACAGTTGATAATAATTTAATGGCATCTGACGACAGTTTATGATTTTGTTTTGGTGGGTTTAAACGTAAACTTGAAATGACAGGGGCCGATATTTTTTAATATCCTTATTCCTTGACTCTTGGGTTTCTTCGGAAAGTTACCCAATTGGCAGGGGTGCCCATTCAATAATGAGAGGCCCATGGATGAGCACTCTAATATAGTAGTACTTTTAGTACATTTCCATTCTAAATTTTTTAGTACATTTAAATTCTAAAAACATCCAATCTTTAGAACATCAAAATCTTGACAGAAATATTTTTTTACATAATTTACATCTTTTAAACATAAAAAAATTAAAAATCGCGTATAAAAACTGATGTCCAAACTACAGTGGCGGCTTGTGGCAGGTGGTTTTAACCAAGGTGGATGGGAAAAACTTCAATATATATGAAAAAGAAAATTATACTGCCCATCTCGACCACTCTCGTAACTATTTTCCTAATCCATCATAATGAGTAAACAAAAAAATCAATCCGTGAATATCTATGTCTTACGTCAGTTTTTAGATGGCGTGACAATGAAAAAACATGAGCGGATGCTTGAAAACTGTTATTTTTTTAAGATAATACCACGATTTTAACAACGACGAAAACTAATTTACGAAAAGTTTAGAGCGAATTGCTAGCAACAGTCACTTCGATCTCCTGTAACACTAAATGCCTTAAGAGAATCGACTTGTTGTCTCATAACTATACGCAGTAGAGCCCTTTTAACAATATAAGATGCATACGAAGGCATCAATTTTTTTTTTGGACTTTTGGCCAGGGTTTTCCAAAAATTGGCCACTGTGGAGCGCCCTGAGCGGTGCAAAACAAGCTACTTTTCGAGTAGCTGCGAAGCAGACAGAAAATAGGAAAAATAATTCGAAGGCTATGATTTCTATAGATTTTTGTACGGGCTATGCGATGATACTATGCGTTTTCCAAAATTTTCCCATTTTCATGGTGAAAATTCTGAACGAAAATTTATTTGTAATTTTTCTGAATTATGGTCATTTTTAATATTGTTTTTAGTTATCTCAATCGAAAGATCAAGTCTTTTTACATATAAATCACTATTAAAAAAGGACTTTTTTTTACTTTTCCGAGTTATGAAGCCTTTTAGAGCGCAGCGCCCAAATCTGCTAACCGTGTGAGTCATAATAACATTGTTATAACTTTGCAACTACTTGATGTTTAATTCTTACACTTTCGCAAAAACTTCCCCACATAGTCATCTACAAAACTGTTTTAAAACAAAAAATTTATTTCAAACTTTATAACACAACTTGTGCATTTGAAAACAAACTCCCTCTTAATTCTCATAAAAAAGTTATAAACCTGCAGTTTTATTTGTAGTGAGTATTAAGAAGTGGTGTTAAACTTAAATTCTTTGGAATAGTTTGCAGTTTATTGTGTGAAAATTTCAAATCGATCGATAAACAAACGACTGAGATATAGCGCGTTTAAATGAAAATTTTGTTAAAATTATCAAGAATCAGTTCAGCACAATAATAAAATTTCAAACAACGTCACGCTGCAGCTTTTGTACGTTCGATCACAGGAAAATAAATAGCAAAGACAATAGAAGTGTACTCGTACGCCCAACTATCTAAAGTTTTAGAAAACTTTTACTGGCTTTGCGTTCTCGTACCCAAAAAACTTGCAAAGTAGGGGAAATTGAGAGAGCAAAATTTGAAAGAGAGCTGCAAAAATTTTTCCCAGCTAAAACTTGCAAGTAAGAAAATCAGCTGATCACAAACACATGTTTGTAAATAAACAAAAGAAAATATGGCCTTTTTGAGTTAATTATTGCAAATTTTATTATTAATGTTAGTATACAACGAAAAAGGGAGTAAATTTAATATGCACAACGTTTGTTGTGTTTATTTTTCGCTAATTTGTTATTCATCTACAGTTTGTAAACTTTAGTGTGTGCTGACTATGGTTGCCGTATGACATTTTTCGTTTGTACCATAATTTACCTTTAAATATACCAAAATAGATTTAAATGCAGCATACTGAAATGTTGCTTTGCTGAAGTTTTCGGTTTTGGTAGGTTGATTGTTGAAATGAAAATTTTATAATTTTAAAGCTACATCTGTAGCTATATCTATTACATTGTTTTTGGATCAATGTTAGGTGTTTGGAGGAGATAGTCTCGTTTTTGAATGCGTCTTCATGTGATATCACAAATAATTATGAGAAAAATAACTGAGTCATTCCGATAAAATCAATTTGTATTTTATTATTATTATTATTATTATTATTATTATTATTATTATTATTATTATTATTTATTGATGAAATATAAAATATTGCACCAACATTACTAGCACACTAGCTGCTGAGGCCTACGGTGCGTTTATACTTAATTCTTATGGACATATGTATGTGACTAATTTGTACGTAGCAGACTAGGAATTTACAATATTAGGCTTAAGCTTATTTATAAAATTTTATGTAAATTTAGGTCTACAAAAAAGCTATACAGGGTAGCGATTCCGTCGGCGTCAAGGATTTTTAGTAGGGAGTATAGGGGTATAGAGCCAAATTTGGGAGCACGCTGAGCGGCTAAGGAGGGGCAAAAATCAAGAATATGCAATATATCCAGGTTATCCCCACAAAAAGGGCATAAAGGAGGGGGGCGCCAAGGAGGAGGTATTGGTGGGTTAGTTTGGTGTGACCTATCCTTAAACAGGTGAAGAAAGTACTAAGTTCTTTCGGAACGGAAGTTGGATAAACGGATTTTTTGCATTCGGGATTAAAACCAGTGTATGGGTGATGAAATTGGGACCAAGTGTTGAATTTTAGAGAGGAAATGTGGTTGGTAAGTTGGTTTATTAGATCTTTTTTAGCTGAAGAGTGGAAAGTGATGGAGGGAGTTAGGTACATATTCTTGGCTGCCGTGTCGGCGTGTTCGTTCCCTTGTATGGCTTTGTGGCTGGGAATCCGAATAATTTTAATTTTATTCCCGTTTTTAACCAGTTGATCGCGTATTTGAGTGACAATTTCGTTGTCGTTGTAAATACTTTTTACGGATTCGATGACTGAGAAACTATCTGAACAAATGACAAACTTCCCTTTTTTATTCGATGCATATTCGATAGCCTTTTGTATGGCGAGAGCTTCAGCAGCAAAGATGGAAGAATAAGTTGGAAGCCATCCACCGCATATGAGTGCCCCGCTTTTTTCGACAACAGCGAATGTAGTACTGTGGTCAGTTTTGGAACCATCCGTGAATATTGGAACCCAGTCAGCTAGCTCTTTGTTATTTAATAGCTCATTGAAAAGTTGGACGAAAGTGCTATTGCATGTATTGCTTTTAATGTATGCATGTAGTTGGTCATCGATGGATGAGGTTTGTAGTAGCCATGGTGCTTGCTGGCTAACTCTGGGTCTTTTGGTTACTATTTGGATTTCCAAGTCTTTGCAGTAAGAGATGCTACGTCTTAGGGTGGACATGACACTGTGACTACGCTTGTGGCGGGACACGATGCTAAAGGTATCAAACATGAGTTTGTTGGTCGTATTCATTAATTTTGGTATGAGTTTAAGCGTGTTGGAGTATAGTCTTTCAGGGATAGATGGTAATCCGGCTTCGGCTAACACACATTTAGTCGAAGACGTGGTAAATGCGTTAATGCTACGACGAATCGCGGCATAGTAGGGCTTATTCAGGAGCTTTAAATGGGAGTCGGCGCCCCAACCGTAGATTGGGAGACCATAATCGATCTTAGATAGAACTAACGCCCTAGTTATATCGACAAGCGTGTTAGTGTGGATACGCAGATGTTTTGATTACAGGTATTTTATTATATTGAGCCTTGGAATAAGTTTTGTTCTGAGCTCAGAACGGTGATATTTGTACGTATTTTTACTGTCGAGCTTAATACCTAGTATTTTAAGATGGTTAACATTTTCTATGTCGGTATTGTCAATATTAATGCGCACAGAGGAACAGTGGTGCTTGCGGCATACGTATATGGAGGATTTTGCATTTGTTGTAGGATAGGACTGCTCCAGAAAAATCCCCCCAAGAATTAATATCTTGAAGTAAAATGGTAAATGTGTCCTGTACTTTAGCTAGATCTTTTCCCCTGGTGTAAAAATACGCGTCGTCGGCGTAAATACTAAATTGCAGGCTACGATATTTTGATGCCATTTCGTTGAGTTTTTGTAGGGCAATTGTGAAGAGCATGACAGACAACGGGGATGCTTTCGGGATGCCGTTTGCGAGTGTGAAAGGGTTGGAGTAAACGCCATTGGCTTTAACTTGAAATCTGCGTCCGGAGAGACACGACTTGATTAGATTATATATTTTCGGACCGATACCCCACAAAGAAAGTTGCTCAAGGACTGTATGAGCACCAACTCGATTGAAAGCTTTTTCGAAGTCTGGATAAAACAGTGACGTGATTTTTTGTTGAAAGTGCGTCACTGACAAAGTGTTGAAAGAGGAGAAGTGGGTCGAGGGTGCTATGGGTATTTCTGAATGCAGCTTGGTTTTTATTGACCAATCACAGCCTTTTGGTAAGCATTTTTTCCAGAATTTTACTCAGGCAGGGTAACAGGGAAATCGGCCGATAACTGTTGATGTCATTAGTTGGCTTGTTGGGCTTCGGAATCGGAAGGAGTATAGCTGATAGCTGTTTGGCAGTTGAATGATACTAATCGGAGTAGGTGGGAGTCCGGTTAGAGCCTTGATTTTCGACCAGACTTTTTTTGGGGTGGAGGATGAGTTAATGTCGGCCGTGAATTTAGCGATAGAGTTTGCTTTAGCTATTTTAACATTTCTTTTGAATAATGCATTCGCCTTTTTGTATTCTATTAAGTTGGGAGTAGAAGGTGATGATTTATATGTGTGCCATAGGGTTTGTTTCCTGGTTCTTAGGATGCTCAGACTATTGTTCCACCATGCTGAGTAGGTTTTTAAAGGGGTAATATTACTTTGTGGTATAGCAATATTAGCAGGCGATTTAATGGATTTTGTGATATTGGCGGTCAACTGATGTTAGAGGTGTTCCACACTTTAAAGGTTTTTTCACACATTGATTGATAAAGTTCACAATTGGCATCATCGGTGTTGAATTTCGGAGCTCTGGTAAGGCGACACGGGTCTAACTTGGTTTGAATAACTGTGAGGATGGGGTAATGGTCGCTACTGTACAAATTGTTTAGCGCCCTCCAACTGCAATTTGGGCTAAATTGGGAGGGTACTAACGTTAGGTCTACATGGGAGAATGTGTTGTTGGTAGAAAAATGAGTGGGGGACCCGTCATTCAGGATTACTAAATTTTCTGAGAAGATTATATTTTCTATTTTGGTACCTCGCTCATTTGTATTTTAAAAATGTTTTTCTTATCGAAAACTATTCAATTGTATAAAATGCCAAATCGGGAGAAAATGTACCAAACAGAAAATAAATTGCCAAATTAATCACCAGTGGCAACTGTGCAAGTGATCAGCTGTTTCGAAGGTTGCAAGTTTTTGCAAATTTTGCGTTCTCGTACTTCTGTTGATGTTTCGTCTCTTTAAGAGCGAATGCTGCTAAATTCTCAGAAATTTTGCTGTTGGAGAATTTTGTCCTCTGAATACGAGTACACACCTAATAGCAAAGACAAATTTAAATTTGAACAATCGTTGCCTGGCTTGATTCAAAGCGAACATTTGAAAGCACAGTTACATGTTGTGCCTGTAGCTGAGAGCGCAAAGATGCTGGCTGCAATTAGTTGCGGCCGAAAGTGTTCAAGTTCAAATCTCTCTATGCGGAACATATAATTTAAAATCTTTGTTTTCGTTTTTTTTTTTTTAATTATGAAAAAGTATATGTGAAGTGCACAACGAAAAAAAAGTGGTTCGGTTCCAGGTTACATGTTACTACTACAAGTACTAGTGAAAAGTTACGCAGCGGGAGTCAATTGTCACCTCCTAGGACAACTCCATGCTAAATGCGACAGTAGAAAGCATGGCTGGTAGATTTGCAAGGTACCGGTATTCGACTCCCGAAAACTGGTGAACTCACTAGTTCTGTAATAGTATTTCCGCTGCAGGGCTATGCCAAAGTGCACGGCTGGCGGTTTGATCTCTGCTAGGAAGGCGGACTTAAATAATTTTATACAAGCAATGCTGCTAGCATAGCAGCCTTAGCATAGAGTTCTGTTCGATGATAAATTCCAAAATTACATACATAAATGAAGTTTTGTAAAACATACTAAATAAGTAAAATGTTAGATTGACTTACCGAAACATGTCCATCGATGAAGGTACCTCCATGTATGTATGTGCAGGTGTGTATCACGGATGGCTGATGTTTGCTATCAGAAAATAATTAAGTATGTATATGTTTGACCTTGATGCTTGCTATTGTTCACTTAGCGATCTTTATGTTATTATAAGAATCCTAACATGTACATCAGATTTTTTTTTGGACGAATTAACACATTTCCACAAGTTAATACGAGCATTTTTTTGTAGGTATATTTTACCGATAATTTTAATAATCGGGATTGTAGTTTTAGGCGTGGTTTGATCAAATTTTAACAGTAACCTTTAATGTAATGAATATTATAACATTTTAATCAGGGCGCAGTCAGAGGCATTTTCTTTACACTTAATTTTTTCCTAACACAGTAAATTTTTCCGCTGAATTTTTTTGTGTAAGAGTTTAACCATTATTTATAACTAGATTTAAGAAAATGGCAACAACAGTGTAGAGGAAAATTATAAAAGAATCAAGAATTTATCCGTGCACTGCGGATTCTTTACCAGAAAATCTAGTATTTAGACAAATTCGCACTTTTTCACTACTTTGGACTATATTGTTGCCGCCTGCATTTCCTGTATAGTAAGTCTACTTTCGACACTGCTTTTTACGCGATTTTGGGAATATTTCGAAATCATTCGCAACGCCTGCAATTCGGGACTGGTAAACTTGGCTTTGGTAAACAAGATTCAGGGCGTCATGTGCGCGTGGCCGGCCTTGCTTGTTTTTATATTTTTTTTTTATTTTGCTGTCGTCAACGTGCGCTCTCGCAAAGCCTGTGATCACCGTAGTTCGGATACCGCAAACACTTTTCTTGTCCTCGCGATCCTCTAGCTACCCATCAAGCTCTGCGACGTGTTTACTACAAATCCGGAGTTCATGCGTTTGACGCGTGCGACCGCTCTTGGGACTGTAGAGAGCGCGTAGGTGGCATTGTTATTTCGCTTTTAAACTTATTTCGCTTGATGAGACAATGAAATTTTACTTAGAAAGTTCCGGATAGTATGCTTTATCAATTGAACACGTGGAGCGCGTAAATGGCAAGAACTTTGTGAGCTTTATTGGCAAATATAGGACTGCTAAATAAAAATATGTAATGTATTAAAGTGTACTTAATCAAAAGTTTTTTATTGTATATTCATGAATTCATTTTATTTTTTGATTTCCAAAGTAGTTGTTTTGGTCCATAATTGGACTAGTATTTTTCTGTCTATTTTGAACTAGTATGAGACTGGTAAATCTGACAATTGCCATCTCGTAGGACATCCCCATGTTAAAAATACCAGTTGATTGCATGGAAAAAAGATAGTTGGCTGACTAGTAGGGCATGCGGTTCATACTAGCTGTGAGGTAGTTTACAACTAGTACATTTGACTGCAGGGTAAATTCTTCACAACTCAGGCCTTCTGATGAGCCATCAAAAGTAATGCGCCAGTTTTGTATAATGGTAGTTACCCTATCTGGTCGCAAAAAGTCAAAATTGGTATTAATATTATTCGGATGTGATAACTGACCATTGGCTATATTAGCATTTAGAAAAGCACCGTTTGGGGCATTTGATGGAGGGGTTCGTAAATTCAAGTTTGCGAGCATACGTTGAACTGTCGTTTCAACCATTTGACCAATCTGTCTATAGTCAATAGCATTTGTGTTTTGACCTTAATTAAAATTTTGGTTATGCCGACCATGTCGGTGGTGAAAGGAGCGAGCGCCGTTTGGTGCGGAATGATGCGTATTGCTGCCATCAGCATTGGATGGCGAATTATGAGCATCAAGTGCTGGAAGTGAAAGATTTCGGTCATTTCCGGGTAGATTTGATGCATCAGCTGCAGCTTCCTCATAAAGTTTACGCTGTGCTTGTCTTGTATGGTATCGAGGCGCGGCTCCTTGAGCTCTTCCTCGACCTCGTGAAATGGAAATGGAAATTGCTCTTGTGGACGTTGCTTCAAATTAATCTTTTTGAGGTCGCGTTGCCTACAAGTTCTCCTACAACAGGGACATTCTTGTGAATCAATAAGCCAATGGGTAATACATTGGTTGTGATAAACGTGATTACAGAGCGTTATCAGGCAATCTTGCTCGGGTTTCATGTCCTGCAGGCATATCGTGCATGCACAAACATCACTGTCAGGAATAGCTGTCAAGTTCTCGTTACTCTGAACAACTGCCATTTTAGTAACCAAAAATGTATAAAAAAAAGTAATAATCAAAGAATAATTACCAATTTAAATTTCAACAAAATGAATGTTGCATTGTTTTCCGTATATGGTAATTTGTAAAGGGTAAGGATTGGTTGTCAGTGCGCAAATAAAATTTATTTAATTAAAAAAAAATTAATCACTTGGGTTATGGATTTGAGTAGGTACATAGATTTTATAATTTCAATAATACTGCTACCTGGAGCTAAAATTTAGTAAATCCAAATCAATACTTTATCTTTTTTTGTATTCTTTAAAACTACGAACACTCATATGCGTCTGCCTAAACTTACATTTCATTTGCATAATTCCTAAAGTAGCCAAAAAGGAGCTGCAGAGAGCCAAGCGGTCGAAATCTACCTGGTCTTTAACCCGCCAAATAGTCGAAGATCCAGCAAGGATCTACAACTTATTTTAACACCGAAGGCATTACAACAAAATTAAATAGAAAAATTCGTTTACTATTGAAAGGTCCGTTACTTAATTTTACAAAGTGAAAATTACCTAACCACGGGTTGAAGCAGCAAATTTTGGCACTTTAACCGAAGTCAGTTTACAACCTTAACGATAAGAAAATAGTCTTTTGCAGTTTGCTGCCCCAAGTTGGGCGCCATTTTTTGTAATTCATCAGGTGATCAGGTGATTCGGTGAAAGACACACAAATATCACTCCGACAAAAAACGTTTATTCTAATTTCTAAAGAAAAGAAGTAACGAGATACAACCAGGGAGTAATATGTGCGAATTACCCGCTTCAGAGTCCTCATATTTTGACCGTTGGGAGCGAGATCTGTCGGGGCCCGTCTTTACAGCTAGAAAGCAGTGGCTGGGGGGTTCGCGACCTCTTCCCTACGACCTCTGTCATTACGATTCTATTACAGAGCCCCTGTTTACACGGGAGCGATTGGGAATTACGTTCCGGTGCAAATATGATAGAAAGAAATAAAGAGAACCAAGATATTTTGATGTTAATGGTGAATTCAATCAAGAGTCGATTTATTTCCGTATAGATATATATATATAAATGTGGAATAATACAATATTTGAATACCTTTGGACGGGAGTGGCTTGGTAGCTGCTCTGCTCGCGTTGATCTTCTGAACCGAAGTGTTTAGAAAAGTTTACGGGACCTTAAATCGGACCGCCGGACAATAACTGACGTTAAGGGGAAACTTGACGAGAGTTCATTATCCGGCGGGATATTAAAATTAACCGAGCATACTACCCCATGTGCGCATGCATGTATCTGTGTATGCACATAAACATCCCTGCAGTAAATCGTGCTAGTTCAGAACTAGCGCAGAACTAGCTCCTTAAGAGGCGGTACTGGTTCTCGATCTATCCCAACGCAATGCTTTCAACTGTCTCTTTTTACATGGCGATGTCCTACGAAGGGGAAATTGCCAACTCTGCAGAACTTTCGAACTAGTACTGAACTGGTTCCATTTTCGACAGTTCTGGGACAATATGTTTTTTATGGAAAACAAAAAATTTAAAACTAGATTATTGGATATTTTTCCTTTTCTAAACCGTTTCCATTTCGGACAGATAACTTTTTTATGAAAAAATTTTGATTATTCGATTTTTTTAATTTTTTCCATTTTTTCTGTTCTTTTGCAGATTGCATTTTATTAATTTTTTATCATCATTTTCTGTTCAATTTTTAAACGGCACTCAACAATTTAAATTTATTAAATCTGAAAATCACAACTGCCTCCTCCGCGACTTGAACTCGTGACCAACGATATTATAGTCGGAGGTCTTCCCGCTGAGCTATTTTCGTATTGTACGAGAAGTGAGAATTTGTGCATTTACTTCTCAACAGAGCGCAACTAACACACCGAAAGTTTCAACTGTCCCTCTCTGCAGCCGTTTTGCACTAGTTCAGAGATAGTTCTGAAATGTGAAGGGCGGAACTAGCGCTTTAAGAGACTGTCTCTAAATTTTACTGCAGGGAAATATCTATATATTAATACGCTAACATAAATTTTGTCTGCGTTCGTTTGGCGATTATACCGAACCGATTTCAAAACCAAGAACACCGTTGGAAAGGCATTTTTTCGTAGATGAGTTTTTATGGTTTTACAATTGATTGAAAATTACGGCCAAAACCGTCGTTTAAACCTTTTCGAATTGTGTATACATGTTGCTGCAACATGTTCAATTTGACATGTTTCGCCTGTTGTTTCACTACACATTTGAAATTAAGCTTTGAAATAAAGATAAATATGAACATGAAGAAATGAATGAATGAAGATGAAGTCAAAAAAAGAAGGCAAAAGTGAAGATAAAGGCGAAAATGGAGACAATGACAGATACATAAGAAGTAGGGGAACTGAAAGGGTAAGAACACTTTTTGAATTTATGAAGTGAAACTGCTGTAGCGGCAGTTGGTTGGTTGGAAGTAAATTGTCAAATTCAAGGGGAATAATGCACATGGAAATGGTTCTCAGCGGTTTAGCGGTTTGAGAATAAAAACAAAAACAAAGATGCCTAGAGGTACAGGCAAAACGAAGATCAAAGTAAATCTAAACACTTTAAGGTAAAGGTGAAGAGGAATATGCAAAAATAAAGATAAACATGAAGAAAAGGATGAGGATGAAGATCGATATAAAACTCGATATTTTTCACGATATAGTAATCGATATAATAATCAATATAATAATCGATATTGTTATCGATACAATAGTGGATATTGTTATCGGTATAATAATCGATTAAATAATTGATTTTGTTATCGATTTAGTCATTTATATTGTTAAAGATATGTACAATAATCGATACTGATGACTGTTATATTTATCAATGAATTAACCGATTTTGCAATCTTTGTATTTTTCTATATGTTTATGGATATTGTTATCGGTATTTTTATCGACACATTTTCAACAGGGTTATCGATATACTAATCGGAACATGGAATGTGATGACATTACATGACATTACATCACATTTTATCACATGATATGAAGAGACATCACATGATATTACATCACATAATATGATATCACATCACACGATATCACGTGACATGACATTATATGATATGACATCACATTGTATGGCATGACATCACATGACTACACATCACATGATATGGCATCGTATGACATGACATGGCATTACATGACGTGGCATCACATGATATGACATCATATGGTATGACATCAGAGGATATGACAACACATGACATGACATCCTATCACATCACATAAAATCACGTCACATCTTATCACGTCATCGCACCTCATCTCCTCTACGTGAATAGAAAAAGAAAAGGATAAAAGCAAAGATATGAAAGATAAAAACAAAGATGAAGACCAAGGTAAAGTTACCGATTTCAAAACCAAAAACACCATTGGAAAGGTAATTTTCTGTAGATGAGGAGTTTCTATAGTTTCGAAATTGGTTGAAAATCGTCGTTTAAAAATTTCCATGTTTGTGTATGTTTGTATTTGAAATTAAACTTTGAAATAGAGATGAATATGAAGATGAAGAAACAAGTGATAACGATGAAGACAAAAAAAAGGCAAAAGTGAAGATAAAGACGAAAATTGAGATAAGGGCGAAAATGGAGACAATGAGAAATACATAAGAATTAGGTTAACAGAGTTGAAATTTTCCGAATCGAAATAAAATCAGCCATAAAGGTTACTGAAATTTATCGAATCATCGAAGTTTATAATTATCGAAATTTATCCATGCTTATTAAGTTAACGCAACGTATCGAATTATTCAAACTGATCAATGTTTACTGAGTTGTCGAAATTGATATACACAGAAAATTAGTTGTACAAATTTACGGATAGTTATCGAGCTATAAAAACGTGTGGGATTAACGAAATTTGTCAAGTTAAAGAAATGTATCAATTTATCGATATTTATTGAATTATCATTATTTTAGACTTAAGGAAATTTATCGAGGTGTCGTAATGCATGGACTTCTTTCAACTTACAGAGTTATCGATAATTATTGACCTACTGAAATTGGTTGGTTCAACGAAGCGAAGTTTATGGAATTTTCAAAATATATCGATTTATCGGAATTTCAAGGTTATATAAGCTTATCGATTTATCACTGCTTATCGAATTTAATCGTCCTAACAGAGTGTAACGAGTTATCAAAATGTTACGATAGTTTTCGAAAAATGTGGAGATGTCAAACTTAAAAATTTATTAAGGTATCCAAAGTTTTTACATTTTTGAGTTATCAAAATTTATCGAGCCATCGAATTTCACAGTTATCGAAATTGGTCGAGTTAACGAATTTTTTTGAGTTATCGAATTGTAGTGTTCTTGAAATTCATCGAACTATCGATATGTATCAAATCATTGAAATTTATCGATAAACTTGAATGTATCGGGTCAATTCCAAGTCCTGCCGAAGTTCTCCAAAGACCTTCTCAGATAAAAAAAATTTAGTTACGTTTTAGCGGAAGATTTTTCGGTTAGTTAATTTGTACCGTATAAGTTTTGCTACGTGTTAAGTTAGAAAACCTCTCCAAGGCTTCTAAAACTAGAAAAACTGTCGAATTCCGACAGTAACTGGCACTCTAGTATATATTATATGTTTACACAGACACTTATGCACGTACATATGCTGGCATTAGGGGGGTGCGTAAATAAGTAATATTTAGGCTGAAGGCCTAAACATACCGGCCCCCTTGCGATAAGCAACATCTGGAAAATGATTTGTTACGATGCAGCTACCAGGCTCACCTGCGTCTGTTTACAATTTCAGTCATTTTTATTGTTTTCTCAAAACTGCAAAACAAAATATCTCCGGGGACCAGTGCGTTAATGTCCGTTCTTCTTCCTACTGCTGGGAGATGAGAGAGAAATAAAGGTACAGACGTGGTCATAATTCAATGCTCTTTTATTTAGAAATAAAAAACTAAAATAAACATATACAAAAATTCATTATAAACAAGATTAAGAAAAAAGATGTTATTGCAAAGAATTATTTATTTTTTATTTTTTTTTGATTGAGCGCGGTAGGCGCCCGAGAGTACCCAACCAAATATTGTACTTTGGGCCAACAAGGGTCCAAAGGACGTCGGCAGACTACCGGGCATAATAATTTCGGCATACACGTCCGCGCCGAGCACGATTCGAATTGGAGAAGATTCGAAGAAATTCGGGTCGGCGAGTCTGATGTGATAAGTAGCAACTATCGTCGGGTCGATGCTTTTGGGCGGAAATTATTTATTATTTTCGCATGGGTTGCCACTTTTTCGTTAACGCCGTGCTTCCCTCTAAGGCACAGAAAGCAGCCCAGTTGGTTCCCTACTCGAGTGATTTGTAACCAAGGTCTCTCGCAAGGTCTCGCGCTATCAAAGTTGACAGCGTACGTGCGTCTATTAGGGCCCGGATAAGATGCAATCTTCTTCCTAATTCGATCTTGATAACTGCCGTTGGTGCGATAGAAATCATGGGTCGTAACACTTGCGTGTGCATTATTCCGTCTGTGAGCCCGTTTCGGAAGCTGCCTGACGCTCTTAACTGGCGATACCTTGCCACCGTTCTGCTCTGCTGACGAAGTTGGTTTCCGCTCCGCGGGTTCGTCGTGTTCGTCGGCGTGATCGGAAAGACCTTGTTTCCGATTCAGCCAACCTTTGAGTCTCGTGGTTGAGTGGGGGTCGGAAAGTCCGGGTCTCCGCTCCCATGTCGCTGTTCGGGCGGAGAGTCCGAGTCTCCGCTCCGGGTTCGATCCTTTCTAAAGTTTCCGGTTCCGGACGGAAAGACCGAGTTTCCGTTCCGGATTCGGACGCATAAATCGAGATCACATCCAACTCGTCTTCTTCCTCGTCAACCTGTTGACTCCAGGGTCTCCTGTCGACTGGGTCCAGGTTGAGGGTGGTGTGATGCTTGTCATGGCATCGGCGACATCTCTCCGCACTTGTGCAGTTTTCAGTGCGATATTCCATGGCCAAGCAATTGCTGCAGAATTTTCCCAAGAGCGCTTCGCGCAATCTTTCTTCCGGATTTTTCGCGCGGTAGACCGGACACAGCCTTATCGGGTGTCTGCCGTTGCATAAACGACAGGCTTTAGGATAACGATTTTTTACGATCCGTTGGTATCGTGAACCATCTATTTAAATATTGTTGGGTGGCGAGTAATTGGGGTGGAAATTGTCTAATACTTGACATAAGTTACTTCCTTTATTAGATAAATAAGATTTGGTAAGTGGGAACATGGCATTATTTTTAATTATTTGTATTTCACAAACTAACACGTGTAAATATGGGTTAATGTCGGCTTGCGACCCACAAAAATGAAGGGTGGATCGCACAAGTGCCATACCTTCCATTTTGAAGGAATGCATTGGCAAAGTTAAATTTTTATTACATCGAAAATTGTAAATTGCCTTTATGATGTTTGGAAGTGCCAATATTAAGTGCTCTTAAGAAAAAGATCATTTCCGTTGATGACTTGATCTACTAATATTCGTCATTAGCAGCTCAACTTCATTGCATGAAGTTGTCGAAAACGTATTACTCTACATTTGGAGAGCTTTAGTCATTCTCGCAACCCTACAACTAGCCTGCCACCCAAAAAAAAGGTTTGGATGCCATTGTAGGTGATACTCGGCCAAAAACAGGGTAGCTCATATGCAGCGGAATACATAAGTTTAATTTCAATTTTTATTACAAAATGTCTTATTCCCTTTTGAATTTTACATAAAAAATATGTGAAATATTTATAAAAAGTTAGTGCATTGATATGTGCTTATGACAATGCATCTTTTAGTAGTTAAAAGTGTATTTGTTTTAGTACAGCCAGCGAGTGAAAATGAATTACGAAACGCTTCTGTACTTCCAACCGATATCACTGTTCGGACTTAATTCGTAAACTGCACTGAATTTAAAACTATAACGCTGTAAAACGAATTTTAACTGCCGTGGATTTTAGATTTTTACATTTTTATACCAACCATAAAATATATTCTACGTATGTATCTATATTTTATAACTATATGCTTTGTTGCAGAAACATATTTACTGACTCAAAATATATTGTAATAATTCAAGTTGTGGTAAAAAATTCAAGAGTTGAGAACCGCAGTAGAAAATTCAATTTCGCTAAAAAGTGTAGTAGATTTACTGCCATTGCAGTGAGTTCCGAACGCTGACCGACATACTACGTTCACTTTGTGGAATGCATGTATGTATGTAGATTGGTACAATTGTCAGAAACCATTCAAGGCGAATTTATACAATGGAAAACCGTATACATACATACAAGGTGAAATGATATTTCTGCACTGCAAAAAATGTCAGAATGAATTCAATGGAAATCCGTATACATACACGGCGAATTCATATCTCATTTCAATTATATTTTTCTGGCACGCGGCGGTTGTGTAATCTTAAGGTTAGGTTAGTATGCGTAAAATATCGTATTATATAGCTATGTTTGAATGTAATTTTTTTATACCTTTCATGAGCATGAAATGGTATTATAACTTTGGTCCGATGTTTGTAAGTACCAGAACAAAAAGAGATAGACCCATGAAAATGTATACTTATATGATCAGAACGTCGAGCTGAGTTGATTTAGCCATGTCCGTCTGTCCGTCTGTCCGTCTGTCCGTCTGTCCGTCTGTCCGTCTGTCTGTCTGTTTGTATGCAATCTAGTCTCTCAGTTTTCGAGATATCCGGATCAAATTTGGTAGGTGGGTGTATTTTTATAATGTATTAATCATTTGTCGGAACCGGAAGAATCGGACCACTATAACATATAGCTCCCATACAACTGATTGTTCAGATATGAGATTTTTCATTATAACTTCTCCATTTATGCAGCTACGAACATGAAATTTTGCAATACTTGCACCTATTATCAACAGAATACTTACAGTGAAAATTACAAAGATCGGGTCACTATAACCTATAGCTCCCATACAACTGATTGTTCAGATATAAAATTTTGCGTTATAACTCCTCCATTTATATAGCTAGGAACATGAAATTCCGCACTGTTTTCAATAATTATCAACAAAAAACTTACAGTGAAAATTAAAAAGATCGGGTAACTATAACCTAAAGCTCCCATACAACTGATTGTTCAGATATGAGATTTTTCGTTATAATTCATCCATTTATGTAGCTAGGACCATGAAATTTCGCGCTGTTTTCACTCATTATCAACAGAAGACTTACAGCGAAAATAACAAAGATCGGGTCACTATAACCTGCAGCCCCCATACAACTGATTGTTCAGATATGAGGTCTTTTATCATAACTCCTCCATTTATGCAGCTAGGAACATGAAATTCCGCACCATTTTCACTCATTATTAACAGAATACTTACAGGGGAAATAACAAGGATCGGATGACTACAACATATATCTTCCATACATCTGATTGTTCAGATACGGGATTTTACTGTAAAACTCCTTTATTTGAACAGCTAAAACCGATAAATTTCGTAAGATATTTTATAAATAATAATACAAAGTCTACTGAGAAAATCGTCAAAATCTATGCTGTATAAGCTTTATCTCCTATAGCACTGATTGTTCAGATACCAGTTTTTGCCATATATCTCCTTTATGTACGAAACTAAACCCAATAAATTGTGTTACCGGTTTACATACCGATCACATAGCGGTGAAAATCACTTAGATTGGTGTCATATAAAGTATATCTTCCATACCTCTGATTGTTTAGATGCGATTTTTTATATAAGTATGTAACTCCTCTATCGATGTATGCAGATGTATTCAAAAGCAGTAATCTGTCAAAGTAAAATTTGCAGATGTTCATGAAAGGTATGAAGCCTTCGGCATAGCCGAAGACAGCGCTGCTCTTACTTGTTTCTTAATAACAGGATGTTGCTTGGCATAGTTTCTGCTGGTGTTATTTTTCGGCAAATAACACCAACATCGAGGGACTTAATCGAAGTATGTACCCGATTAATTTGCTGGCTTTTCTGGACTGAATTTTTGGAAATGCGTAGTTTTTCGTTCCAAAAGAAAACGTTTTAGTTTTTTTTGAAAAACCAACAAAATAAATAAGATACCGATTAAACACAAATTAAACTTTGTATACAATGTCGTATAGCACACAAAGGTCGGCCTTCGACAGCCATTTTCAAAACATTGCAAATGCAATTTCAGTGGAGAATTCCAGCAGTGTTTTGGTAAAAGATTTTGAATTAATACGTGTTTATCTAATGGAAATATTACGAAATGATCCAATAATTGGTCCCTTGCTCGTGAGCTTAAGGTATAAAGCTAGCGCTTTCGATTGTTCAATAATATTGGATTTTTCGAAGTTCATGCCTTTTGGTGTAATACGCACGAAGTATCCATCGTTTATCAAGATTCCGCAACGCGGACGCTGCAGCGTATTTGGCACGCAGGATTTGCCATTCTTCAGCAACGGCGAGTACGCTGCTGGCGGTATTGTAACCAATATTGTGAAAGGATTAATAGTACAGGGCTTAGATTTGGAAAAAGAGTGGAATAATGCTTAAAACAAAGTGGTACGAGCTTAGTTTTTTGGAAAATAGTTAAAATAATTATTATCATGTCTAGTTCAGTGTTACCATATATATATTTTTTAGTACTTGCGTTCTTAGTATTAGGTTGCCACGGCTCTATTGGAGATCGTACACAATTCTTTCACAATTGTAGACAAAACTGCGAACGGCAAAATTGTAGTGCAGATGGCGTAGAGCTTCAGGAGCAGGCCGTTAAATATTATCAACAGTCGATATTCGACAAAGCGTTTGCTTGGAACTGTGCGGATGAATGCCAATATGGTTGTATGTGGCGCACAGTGGATGCGTTTGCAGAACGCGGTTGGGACGTACCACAGTTTTATGGAAAGTGGCCATTCCTCCGTTTTCTTGGTACTCAAGAACCAGCCTCGGTGTTGTTTTCTATTTGTAATTTGGTTGTTCACATTCGCATGCTACGACGCTTTCGTACTGAGGTGCGTCCGGATAGTTCATGCTATAAGTTGTGGCATATTTTCTCATTTGTATGTATTAATGGTTGGATATGGTCGACAGTTTTTCATACAAGAGATTTTCCTGTGACAGAGTTAATGGATTACGCTTTCGCTTACAGTATTGTACTCGTGTCACTTTATTGTATGGTTATGCGGATGATATACCGGCAGTCGCTCATATTACGAGGCTTAATTTCATTGATATTTCTCTCGTTCTTTGTAAATTACTTTGCGTACCTGAGCTTAGGCAAATTTAGTTACTCTTTAAATATGACGACAAATATTGTTACTGGTATAATCTCCGCACTGGGATGGTTTGTTTGGTGTTATTTGGAACGACATCGGCGTGCATATTACCGTAAAATTATCCGCTTCTATATTTTATTCGGCATGTCTATGAGTTTAGAGCTATTGGACTTCCCACCAATTTTGTGGCTTATAGACGCACACGCCTTATGGCATTTGGCTACAGTTCCTGTCATCTCGCTGTTTTATGATTTTATAATTGACGACTGCCGCTCACTTTGGAAGGAACAGCAGTTTGAAAGTGGAAAGCTTGGCAAGCACATCTAATGAGTTCATACATAGGCTAATTCTTCCTAAACTATTTTGTGATTATGAGATGCTGTTTTGTAACAAAAGTTGTTTTAGTAAAATTTTATTTTGCCAACTTAAGAAACAAAAAAAGACCTCAGCAATCTAAGGAAACATAGATTGATATTATTATTGCTATTATTCGACGCATAATAGAGTATTTCGACAAGAACCGATATCCATTTTATTGGAATACTAAGGAAAATCTGTTGTTACTTATAAAAGCTCATGCCGCCAAAAGGTTTACTCGTAATCGCTTGCGTGAAGTATTGGATCAAATACACAGCATGCGGCAGAACGACGAAATATCGTATGAAGAAGTTGCATGTCTTTTCGGTGTACAGCTAAATACAGATGTATACAATGTGGACGATTTTGGAATTTATCGACACTTTAATAAACCTACGTAAAGTAGTATTTACTATTAATATTTTATTATTTGATAATATTAGGTTTTCGTTTGCTTTAAATTAATACTTTATGGCGTAGCGTTTAGTAAAATAACATAATCTTACAATACAAATTGCTTTATCGTAATATGAAATATATATTCGTTTATGTATGAATATTAAAAAATCTCTGACATGGACTACTACAACGATATTGACGCGTATTTTGAAGAATGTCCGAATACGAAGGAAAACAATTATAGATCCTGTTTGTTTTCTACTGGGGATAATTAAAAAAATTATTGTGTTCGAAATACACCCCGCGCATGCAAAATTTACTTGGTCAATTGCACATAATCTGGATGCCTGTATCATCAAAACCCAAGTGAAATTTTAAGTCTTTATTCAATGGTATAGGTTCCAGTCTGGCTTGCGGGTCCCCATTCCAGCTGACGGTTCTCTTCGGGGTAGTATCCTGGTTTTCTACTACTTCCATCATCATCCTTGTTGGAAATGTCGTTGGTCTGGTAACAAAATTTTATGTTCTTACCTTCTTTTTTTGTTGTTAACCGTTTATTCGAGACCTAATTGGTTTGTGTCTTTTATTAGGGATTGCTGGCATAACGACATGCTGCGTATTGTGCGATTACGAACAACAAAACGCAAACAAAAAGAAGCTGATTGGCACCGAACCGAACCCTTTTGGAACCGAAGATATGTGAGTTTTTAAATATTTTTTTGTATTATTTTAAATTGTTCCTTTCGGGCGGGTCTTACACTATAAACTGCCTACACAGTTTATGCAATCTCTTCTAAATAAAGCGGATAGAAAACCAGCAAGCTTGAGTTTGAAGAATTTGAAACAAAAAACATATCGTGTTAAACTTGCTAGTTTTCTACTGTTTGCTTTTATTCTGAGGCGGAGTAGTTCGCTACTTCTGCAGTTATTTTAATTATGAATTCAGATCTGAGGATGGTCGTTTTTGTGTAGCCAGATCAACCCGGGGTAACTCGGGTAAGAACCATCACGTCAAATACAAAAAAAACTCAAAAGATACTCCTTGGTACTAAAAACAAGTTATCTCAAATAAGGTTAGACATGGGATCCCTCCTACTACCTAGAAGTGGAATGTCGTGGTAAAAGGAAGTGGAATATAGTAAAAGTGATGAGGGGTAATTTATGAGGCGGTTATTGGCTCCGAGTTTCCATCGTTGTATGGCGGGAGCAGAACCAACTTCACTAGGGGCCTAGTGACTTGGCCTTTCTCCGTCAGGATGTCCACTACGCGCACTCTGCCATCAGTACCGGGGTGTAAGTTGACAACTCCCCCCAACCTCCATTCAGTTGGGGGTAGATTGTCTTCCCTGATAACTACAAGATCACCTGTTTTCATATTCTCCTTGGGGTGCTTCCATTTAATTCGCTTTTGTAGTTCGGCTAAGTACTCCACTTTCCATCGCCTGCAAAACGTCTGATGCAGTGCTTTTAGTTTTTGCCATCGATTGACGATGGAGGCAGGGTTCTCATTCACATCAGGTTCTGGAGGAGCCATAAGATGTCCACCCGTGAGAAAATGGCCGGGAGTAAGCGGCTCCAGGTCATTTGGCTCATTTGAAGAGGGACTCAGTGGTCGCGAATTGAGGCACGCCTCAATCCGGCGCAAAAGCGTACTGAGCTCTTCAAAGGTGTATTTGTGAGCGGATGCCACCTTTTTAAAGTGGCTTTTAAAGCTTTTTACACCTGCTTCCCACAGTCCTCCCATGTGAGGGGCTGCAGCGGGTATAAAATGCCACGTAAGTATTTGGTGGTTATATTTTGAAATCGTTTTGTCTCGCGCGTCAGACAAAAAAGTTTTGAATTCATATCGTAAAGATCGCGAAGCGCCGACAAATTTTGTACCATTGTCGGAGTAGACATTTTTCGGGCATCCTCTAGCCACGAACCGAGCGAATGCTGCTAGAAAGGATGGAGTGATAAGATCACTGGTAGCTTCTAAGTGAATCGCTTTAGTAGTGAAACAAACGAAGAGGCAAACATACCCTTTGGAAATGCGGCAACCTCTACTGCGGTAACTTTTAATTTCAAAAGGTCCTGTAAAGTCTACTCCGGTATTCGTGAACGCGCGCGTAAATGTTGTGCGTTCCTGAGGAAGAGTTCCCATAATTTGCGTCTGAGATCGTTTTTTGTAGATGGTACAAATTTTACAATTTTGGATATTAGACCTAATCATATTTTTTATTCTGGGAATCCAGTACTGGGTACGGATGAGGCGTAGCATGAGTTGATTTTCTCCGTGCAAGGAGACTTGGTGGATCAACAGGACGATAAGACGAGACAATCTGCAATTATACGGGATAATGATTGGGTGGCGCTCATTATATGCTAAGTCCTGGGATGCTCCGAGGCCACCTCCAGCCCTGATGATGTCGTGCTTGTCGACGGACGGATTAAGCGGAAGGATTTCACTCTTTGCATCGATGGATTTTCTAGTTTTTAAATTCCTGTATTCTTCACCGTAGTGTTTCTTCTGGTCGATTTTTATCAAGAGATGTGTCGTCGTCTTAATTTCATCTGGTGAAGTTAACCAAGAAATTTCCTGAAATGAAGCTTTTGTTTTCGGGTGAGTTCTTCGGTAGAATCTCATGACATATGATAACACTCTCAAAGCCCTCGGTAGATCCGAAAATCGGTCAAGAATATCGATATTGTTTTCTTTTGTAGAGGCATAAGCGTGCGCTCTTTTTTCTTCAAATTCTGTGTGATAGGTAATTTCTTGAGCGGGCCACTTAGAGTTGTCTTCTTGCAAGCAAGAAGGTCCCTGCCACCACAAAAAATTGGTCACCAACTCTGACGCAGGCAATCCTCTGCTAGCCAAGTCGGCTGGATTAGAAGCCGAGTCTACATGTAACCAGTCCTTGTTACCGACCTTTTCTACTATTTTCGTAATTCGGTGTGCGACGAAAGTTGACCAAGAACAAGGCGGATTTCGTATCCATGCGAGTACGATGGTCGAATCTGTCCAAAGATATGTTTTAACTTGCCCTAGGTTGAGGTTGTTGATTACGGATTCTATGATTTCCGCGAGCAGTACGGCTCCGCAAAGCTCTAGTCGTGGTAGCGATATTGTTTTGACAGGAGCTACTTTGGTTTTTGCCAAAAGAAGGTTGCCAAAAACTTTGTCATCTCTTTTGACGCGCATGTATGCCTGCTGCATATGCTCGATGTTATCTCCTGGTGCGAAGTGTACCCATCGAGGTATTCTAATATTGTCTATTTCATGGTAATGTTTGGTAAAATTCTGCCAGCGTTCCAAAGTTATAGAAGACATAGTCTCATCCCAGTCTGTGCCTTCTAGCCAAATACTTTGCATGAGTATTTTGGCCACGACGACTATTGCGTCGATAGCTGATAGTATCGCCCTTTTTGTAAGTGTATCGCGGTCCTCCAATGGTCTTGCCATGAAATAGAAAAGATCCGTATGGGCATTCCATCTTATGCCAAGAGCCTTAACCGTGCTGGTGTCTTCGAATGCCAAAAAGTCTTCACTAAGTAAATCCGTTTTTGGGATGTCCTTTAGAATTTCCGCACAGGTTGAGGTCCACCGGCTGACCGTAGTACTTCAGAGATTTCATCTCTTGCTTTTACGGTAGAGTCGATGCTATGTCCTCCAGCTAGCACGTCATCCACATACATGCATTTCCGTAGTATATTAGATGCTATTGGGGAAGAGCTTTCTACATCGTCAGCCAGTTGTAGAAGTGTCCTTATCGCGAGGTAAGGAGCTTAATTAATCCCGAAGGTGACAGTCTTTAATTCGTATAGACCTACAGGTTCGGGTTTGTACGGAAAACTATCCGCTGATATTTGGTATGGTTGCTATCCACCCAAATTCCCTCGCTAGGGCAGGCACCTTGTCGTTGGTGCGGGGGCTTAGCTGCATCACCAACCAGCCCTCTTCTGGTTTGAGGTAACGCGGGTGTGCAGACCTCCGCGCTACCTTCTCTCCAGACTTGGGCTGCTGGAGAACAGTGACCAAGAACTGCCACCTCCTAATCCAGGGTGTTAAGCGACACCGTGCCTATTGGACGGTTTGCAGCCAGGAGGGTATAAACCGGCTGTATTCGAACGGCGCCTTTCCGACACCGGGCCGCATCGGGGAGTAACGGTGGCCTTACCGCGACAAGGGGCGCTGGCGCGGCGGACTTCTGAAGATCCCCTATGAAAACTTAGACCACTGAGCTCGCCTCGTCGAGCAGGTGGTCGTACGAACAAGATGATGACAAAACAACAAAAAACAACCAAAAAAACCAAAAACACAAAACTCGACAGCCACAACAACAGCTAGCACAGCAACAACAACACCCGCGGCTTCAAATGCGGTAGGTGCAACTGTAACAGGTACAACAAAGGCACTGGAGACGCCAAGAAACAGCAGCGCGTGGGAAGGCCCAAGAAGTGCTGGGCGGAAAGGCAGTTTCCTGGACCAGTTAACCGCCGAGGAGGCAGCGCTGTTCATCGAACATGCAAGGGACGATGACCAACCAGGGACCAGTGCAGATGCGCTACGTCGCATGGGCCAGAGCAAAACAGGTAGTTCTAACAACAGAAATCTAACAGGAAATCACAATTTACCTGCCGAACCAGATCGGCCGCAACACCGGTCCGGCAGTTCTCATTGCAGGTACAGAGAGACAGCAAGGTCAGACAGCAGCCACCGCACCGATGGTAGTCGCCGCTCCAAGAACCGGCATCGCTCGGGTAGTCGGCGTCGCTCTACGAGTCGACACCGCTCAGTGAGCCGGCAGCGCTCCAAGAGCCGGCGCCGCTCCGAAAGCGGTCACCGGGCGGAGAAGGAGAGACTCCATAGGTCGCACAGCAGAAGCGCCTCAGCAGCGTCCGACGACTCCGGGTGGCAGAAGCAACGGAGTAGGAAGCACCGCAGGGCCAAGCCTCCTCCGATGCCGCAGCCAGGTCAACCGGGGTCCCTAGACGATCGGCTTCGCGAGGGCTTAAGCGGCTCCGGGGTCAAATGGTACCTCCGGTACCTCGGGCAAGGCAAACCCCCAGTCGAAGCCAGAGCCATGGCAGAGGTCAGGATGGAGATCGAGAATGAGGGACGCGAAAGGCACAAGAAAGGCGACAAACCCGCACCCGCCGATAGGTGGAATAGCGGGCCCCACAAACAGGCACACTTACCCGCACCTGCTGAAAAGCAGAAGAGCGGGCCACAGCGACAACAGCAGCACAGACCCGCGCCCGCTGAAAAGCGGAAAAGCGTGGAACCAACAGGCTCCAACAAAAGAGGTAGCAACCAGGTCACTCCGCCAGAGACACCGGGCACCAAACGGCAGCGGGAGCAGCCACCCACTCCGAACTCATGGTCTAGGAGCCTGGGCGGGCCGATCGAGCAGGGACAGGCGCAGGGGGGTTCCACCCAGCAACCCAGCTATTCGGAAGCCCTCAAAGGCATTCGGGTAGCTGTGCTGCCTTGTGAGTACCCAGCTGCTGCCCTGAGCTCGGAAGACCTAACCAGACTCCAGGATGCCATTATGGAAGAGGTCTTTAAAGGATGGTCGCACCCGCTGGTGTTCTGTGGTGTGTACTTCAGATCCGGCATGCTACTGGTAGACTGCAGGGACGAGAGGACAGCAACCTGGCTGGTGAAGAAAGCACCGGCACTTGAGGGCTGGAAGGGACCCGAGATGTGCACGAAGAGGGGGGATGACATCCCTCCAGTGCATAACATCACGGTGTTCCTGCCAAGGAGCGCCGACAAGTCGGCGGAGTTTGCGTTGGGGCTACTAAAAGCGCAGAATGAGGGCATCCACATCTCTGCGTGGAAGGTAGTGTCCAGCTCCGTAGAGGAGAACGGGCTCAGACTATTTCTGGGCATAGACGAGGAATCTTACGTCAGCATCAAGAGGGCTGGCTTCAACCTGAATTATAGGTTCAGTTTCGTCACGGTGAGGCCGTGGCGACAAAAGGCGACAGGTAGCAAGGAGTCGGAGTCGCAGGAGATCCCAATCGAGGCGGCTGCCGACTCCTCCGCTGCCCAGACGATCCAGTCAACCTCGACCTTACCGGCGGAACAGCCACCCCGCGCACAGCCACCCCTCAGTCAGCTACCCCTCACCCAGACACCAACTCCAGCAAGCACGTCCGAGCCAGCCACCACCACCAAGACATCGGAAGACGTGCCATCCACGCAGGAGTTGCTAGCAGGCATCGATTTTAGGCGACTTGAGCTCGATAGGAGAAGCGAGAGCGAATTACAGCTCTCCGATCTCGACGAGCCCCAACTATGACCACGCGTCGCTTGGCAGTAGCCCAGGTCAACCTGCATCATGCGGTGGCTGCTTCGGCGGTCATCTCCAGCAGGTTCGCCACGGATGACCTGGGCATTCTACTGATCCAAGAGCCGTGGACCTACAGAGGCCAGGTTAGGGGCCTCAACCACAACAACAACAAGGTAATTTGGGACCTCTCCTGCGAGAGGCCCAGAGCATGTGTGGTGCTTAAGAAGAACATTGATTACTTTTGCATTACAGAGTTTCTAACACAGGACTTGGTCGCGGTGCAGACGTCGCTCTCGCTAAGTGGCAGAAGCCTAGAGGTGGTGTTTGCCGCGGCTTATTTCCCGGGGGACAGCAACTACGCCCCTCCGCAAGAGGTACAGCAGCTAGTAGAATTCTGCAGGAAGAGACGGCTCCACCTCATCATAGGGTGCGATGCGAATGCCCACAATGTCGAGTGGGGCAGCACGGATACGAACCGCAGAGGTGAGTGTCTCCTAGAGTACATCTTAAGTGAGGAACTAAGCATCCACAATGTTGGCCAAACACCGACATTTGTAACGAGGGCTAGAGAGGAGGTACTAGACATCACGCTTAGCAACAGACTGGCTAGCCCTCTGGTCACCCAGTGGGGGGTCTCATCGGAGCCCTCACTGTCAGACCATAGGATTATCCAGTTTGCACTGGGAGTAGAGGTCATAACTAGGCAGGCAAACAGGAACCCCAGGAAAACTGACTGGACAAAGTACAGCGAGACTTTAGAGTCAAACCTAACTGGAATTAAGTCCAGGAACAGGTACACTAACTGCATGAGCCTTGAGAGCACCGTCAATGAGTTAAATGGCGCTATTGTAGATGCCTTTCACTCAAGCTGCCCGGAGACAAAACCAGGAGGGAAGGCGCAGCCCAACTGGTGGTCTCGGAAGTTATCGGTGCTCAGAAAGGAGGTACGCAAGCTATTTAATAGAGCAAAGCGCACAGGGCGCTGGGATGAGTATTCAGCAAGTCTAACTAACTACAGTAAAGAAATCAGGAGGGCTAAACGCGACAGTTTCAGGAAGTTCTGTGAGGGCATCTCATCGACTCCTTCAGCTGCCAGGCTACACAAGGCCTTGGCAAGGGACCATACAGATACCAGACTAGCAATCCAGCTAGCCAATGGCACGTACTCAGGCAACGAAGAGGAAAGGGCACTTGCCCTGCTTTCGGCCCATTTCCCGGATGCCACTCCCACTTCGGGAGAGGCACCGTGCCGACGGACCAGGCCGTCCCCGGTGGACTGGAAGCTGACTAGGAGTCTATTTACCCACCGTTCAGTCTGTTGGGCGTTGTACTCCTTTGACCGGTATAAATCCCCGGGGGTGGATGGCATCAGTCCAGTGCTGCTGATGCAGGGCAAGGAGCTCCTACTTCCACACCTCGTGAACATCATGAGGGCTAGCCTAGCGCTCGCTCACATCCCCGAGGCGTGGCAAAGGGCTCGGGTCATTTTTATCCCGAAGATAGGTAAGAGAGATTATTCTCTAGCTAAGTCCTTCAGGCCGATAAGCCTTACCTCCTTCCTGCTTAAGGCGATGGAGAAGGTGATCGACCATGAAATCAGGAACAGCACCCTTAAACAGGTGCCTTTACACCCCGACCAACATGCCTACAGAATGGGCAGGTCTACGGACACCGCACTGTACACCCTATCTACGGAAGTACTAGATGCATTTGAGTGTGGGGAAACAGTACTCTGTGCCTTCATCGACATTGAGGGGGCGTTTGATAACACCTCTCATATCAGTGTCGACCGGGCACTCGAAAAACGCAATGTGCAGGCAACGATCCGCAGGTGGATAGCCAGGCTACTAAATTCAAGAATCGCTGAAACCGATATCGGGGACAGCGTGGTACAGTTAAAAACTACGAAAGGTTGCCCGCAGGGAGGAGTCTTATCCCCTCCCCTGTGGAGCCTAGTTGTGGACGAACTTCTACGGATTCTCACGGACAATGGCATCCGCTGTCAAGGCTATGCGGATGACATCGTGATTATCGCCAGAGGAAAGTTCGTGAGCACTCTATGTGACATAGTGCAAAGGGGACTAAACTTGGCAAGAGGCTGGTGCGCGGACATGGGCCTCAGCATCAACCCCTCTAAAACGGTTATTGTCCCTTTCACTAGAAGAAGAACGCTTCCAGGCATGAGGAACATTTATTTGAATGGGGTCGCCATCAACGTCGCCACCGAAGTCAAATATCTAGGACTAACCCTGGATTCTAAACTTCTGTGGAAGGCACATGTTGACGCGGTCACTTCCAAAGCTACGAGGGCACTAATGGTATGCAAACGCCTGGCAGGAAAGACCTGGGGCTGCAGTCCCAGGATTCTGAGATGGATGTATACCATGATAGTTAGACCAATAGTCACCTATGGAGCAGTGGCTTGGGCCTCGAGAACCACCCTCACCACGGTGAGGCAATCCCTCACCAAGCTTCAACGTCTGGCATGTGTATGCATCACGGGGGCAATGCGCACATGTCCGACGGCAGCGCTGGAGGTGATTCTCGAGCTCGAGCCGCTGCACCTTACCATAGAACAGGCTGCAAAGCGAACTCTACTAAATTTCGCGAGGGAAGGCTTTGGCAGGGGCAGAACTATATCATTAAGGAACAGAGACAAGCTAGGCTCCCAATTTCCGCTAGCTTTACTCCCCAGAGACGACAGGCCTAAGGTGGTTAACTTTGACAGGAATTTCAAAATAGAGCTTTGCACCAAGGCGACCTGGAGCTCCTCTCTCATGGAGAGGCTGATCCAATCGAGCTCGTTGCAATGGTACACAGACGGCTCGAAGACTCCGGAAGGCATTGGGGCTGGCGTCTACGGGCCGAGGCTACAGCTCTCGGTACCTATGGGGGCGTACCCGAGTATCTTCCAGGCGGAGGTCTATGCCATCAGTCTGTGTGCAGAGATTAACCTACGGAGGAATTACCGTAATGAGAGAATCTTAATATTGAGCGACAGCCAGGCGGCACTCAAGGCCCTCTCAGCATTTGAGGTCAAGTCATCCTTGGTTCTTGAGTGCATAGATAGGCTCAACAGCCTGGCAGTGCACAACAAAATCCAATTAACTTGGGTACCAGGACACATAGGAGTTGCGGGCAACGAAGAAGCGGACTGACTTGCTAGACTGGCGGCCGCCTCGTCGCCTATAGGGCCTGAGCCCTTCCTAGCGATTGGACCCAGTACAATCAAGGAAGAGCTCAGGAAAGAAAGGAACACACAAAGGAATCAACACTGGCGCAACACTACAGGTTTACGTCAAGCAAAACAACTACTGGGAGGCTACAACCTCACGAGGTACAGGGCAGTTATTAATCTATCCAAGGGAAAACTAAGGATCATAACAGGTTTTCTGACGGGTCACTGCAGACTGAGAGGCCATCTGCACAAGCTAGGGATTTGGTCCAACGACCTATGTCGTTTCTGCGACGTGACCGAGGAGACTCCCGTGCACCTGCTTAGCGAATGCGTGGCGGTCGCGAGAAGACGGGAGAGGTACCTGGGCCACTACTGGCCAAGTAACGAAGCAATACAGTCGCTAATCCCTGGGGATCTCCTCAAATTTTTGGGCTCTCTAGGATTAGATGAGGTACTGTAAATGGTTGAGGGCACAATAGACCTGCTGGTCGCAGTGCATGCCTCCATTAATTATCTATCTATCTATCCACCCAAATTTGTCGGTACATCTTCTCGATGTCACTATTAAAAACATATCTGTATAACCTCCAGCGGAGTATAAGGATCGGAAGATCTGCTTGGAGAACTGGACATGGGAGAAGTACATCGTTCAGACCTATGCCATTAGCCGTTGGACTAGAGGCATTAAAGACGACTCGAACTTTGGTGGAAGTACTTTCTGCCTTTATGACAGCGTGGTGAGGCAAAAAGTAGTTATCGGAAGAGTCTGCTGAAATACTATCATTTATTCTGGACATGTGTCCTAGTGATTCATATTCAGCTGGTACCCTATTATACTCTTTTTGTAGGATGGTGTCCTTTGCAAGCCGTGTCTCATTCCGGAAGAACTGAGAGCATGCTTTTTTAAGAGAAGGGCCTAGGCAGATGTTTGCGGGAAATTCCTGCCGAAATAGTAGCGAGACTACGTATTTTCCGTCTTCTCGTCTACGAGTTGTCTTCCGATAAAGCTCATCACAGTATTTGTCGTCTTCGTTCAAGTTTTAGGTTTTTGATATGTCTTCTAGTTCCCAGAATGCAGTAAGTTGTTTGTCCAAGGCAATTTCACTGTGATGCGAAACTATATTGTTGGTTGGATTGGGTGCATCTGTGCAACCGGTTAATATCCAACCGAACACGGTTTCTTGGGCGAGAAGTGTACTGAGTACATTTTTCTTTAGGCCGCATAAAATAATTTGGGGATAAATATCTCCGCCAAGTACGAGGTCTCTTTCTTCATTAACGTAGAACCGTTTATCAGCTAGAACAAGACCTGGAAATGCCTGCATAGTCATGGCGCTGCTATGACAGGATGGTCGATTTCCAGTTAGTTTTGTTAGGACGAGCACCGTTGCGTGCAGGCTGAACAATGGATCAACTGGGGATCGAAGTTCTATGCTGCATGCCTCTTTAACCTGCGCAGAGGTTGCATTCGTAATGCCCGAGACTTGGGCATGCATTCTCTTAGCTGGCAGGTTGATTCTGCGTTTGATTCGTTCTGTTATGAACGAGCACTCAGAACCAGAATCAATAAATGCTCGAGCAGAAAAATTTGTGCCATTTAGACGTATATTTACGCGAGCTGTTCCTAGGAGCACACCTGAATTCGTGTTAGCATAACAAGACTTAACGTTTTTGCTTTTATTGTTATGAGTTCTATTATTAAAGCTGCGCTTTGCTTGAGCCTGTTGGGAGGATGATGCATTGTCATTGACAGGTCCAGTCGGCGTGCGAGCCGGTGTTGCCTTTTGCTCATTTGTCTGAATGTGCAGGAGCGAGTGATGTCGCGACTGGCAAGTGCTGCAATTAAAGGGGCTTGTGCAACTTGTCACGGTGTGTGCAGCACTCAAACAATTCAGGCAACTGTTGTTGCTCTTTAAGAAATTAAACCTCTCATCAGGCGTAAGCTTCAAAAATTTGGAACAGCGGCGTAGTTTGTGCTCATTCGTTTGGCACATTGTACAAGTGAACTTGGTCACGCTTGCTTGGAATACACCAAGTCTTTTGGTTTGGTCTTCTGAAGGGTTTTTGGTGTTTTGCCGCTTTGGCGCTTTAACCGCTTTTGTATCCTTTAAGCCTGTCAGGGTTTCCAGGGTTTGAAACCTGTTAGATAGGAACTTGTCCATATCTTCCCACTTCGGTAAGGCGCCTGTGTGGTCTATAGTTTGCTCCCATGGAGCCAAAGTACTGTCAGGCAATTTAGTAGAGCAAAGATACACAATAATTGCGTCCCAATTTGAAATGTCAATTTGATGACTTTGTAGGGAAGACAAGCAATTGTTAATATCGCGCTGCAATCTTTTTATAGAGCTACCACACTCACTATCAACGGAATTAAGATTAAACAGAATTTTGAATTGTGTATTAACGAGGATACGCTTATTTTCGTATCGCTCACACAAATTGTTCCACGCTGTGGCGAAACCTTCATTAGTCATAAGGCACTTATTCACAATGTCTTTGGCTTCCCCTATGGTTTTTTGGTTGAGGTAATATAGCTTCTCAACTGGAGTAAGCTCCTGATTCGAGATGTAAATGGCCGTGAACATATCTCGAAATGTTGGCCAATACAGATAATCGCCTTTGAAAACATCGGTATCACACGGTGGAAGGTGAATATTGTGTTTTCGCAAAGGCTTCTGTTCTACATCCCGTTCTTCTTTTGCTAGTTTCTCAGCCTGAGCAGCCAAAGACGACATGCAATTTACATAACTAGCAAACGCGCCTCTATTTATTTTTCTGTTTGTACTCTTATCTTCTTGTGAAAATTCTTCAGAAGTGTTGAGGGCATCGTAAGCTAGTTTTGTTTTCTCCCACAGAGCTCTGAGTTCTTCTTGCTGAATCGCAAGGACATGCTTATTTTGCTCTGATATTGACGAAGCAAGAAAGTCGGACCCGAATTCTGTCACTTCTTCCGCTAAGCTCATGAATGAATCCATTGTGAGGTTGAAGATGGGTTTACAACCAACAGAAAAAAACAGGAGCTCGTTAAAAATTTAAAAATCTTTTCGAAGATTTGATAATGCTAAAGGCAAATATGTAGCAGATTATTCGAACCTGTTGTATCCACAATGAAAATATTCGTAATTTTTCCAATTCTTTATTATTATTATTATTATTTTTTTCAGCAAAGGTTTATGGATATATGTAACTTTGATACGTGTATGCAAATAAAACTCGCCTCCCAACTGTGCAGATATATACTTGTATATATATATGTATTTCGAGGGACCAGCAGCGTCCTTATAAAACAATAAAATGTGTGCAAATCAAAAAGCAACAAACAACAAATGTGTGCCAAGATGCAACAAAGTGACTTTGTGAAAGTGAATAACGTGAATTAAGTGCTAGTTGCGATAAAAAACTCTGGTGAATACTTTGAATTGCAAAGCTAATTAACATGCAGACTGCAGAAGTGAGGTTATGAGTTCACAAACCAATGACAAGTGAATCGTGAAAAGAGGTTAGTGCAAGAAATTGACTACTTCTGTGAAACTAACATAAAAAGTGAATTTAATCTAATGACGATAGCAAGAAAGTCGGAAATCATAAAAAAAACTGATGTTGCAACTAAATTTAAAATGGATATAACACTTTTCACTGTCGTGTGTGTGTGTGTACACTTTAAGCCAACACTAGCTGTTGACACTCGAATGTGGAGAATCACTTGCATATGATAACCCGAAGTTGATGCTTTCACAAAGTCACTGCTATATGGCTATCTTTGCACTCGCGTAGTTTTATATTTGAGCTTTGACGCAAATTAAACGATATTTTTTTTTTTTATAAAAATATGTCTATATTGATAAAGTGCACTGAATATAACCACGTACCTTGCGACTGGTTGGTTTCAATAATGAGTCGTGGAGGTATATGAGAAGTTGAAAGCTGGAAAAGTGTTGGTTGGTGACGAAAAACTTTTAAATTTGTGACGCAGACGTGGTGTCCTGGTATAATTCGTTGTTATGGCAGACCCAATTTGGTTATGGCAAACTCGCTTTGAAAAAGACGGTGGACTGTATTTCTCTTATTTCGCTGGTATTCCAATTATCGCACGGTCCCAAAAAATGGTGCTTGCAATGTTTAATGGTTAGTTAGGTCGGACGGCTCCGAATGGACCAAATGTTTACACGGGGGCGATTGGGAATTACGCGTGCAAAAAAGATAGAAAGAAATAAAGAGAACCAAGATATTTTGATGTTAATGGTGAATTCAATCAAGAGTCGACTTATTTCCGTACAGATATATATATATAAATGTGGAATAATACAATATTTGAATACCTTTGGACGGGAGTGGCTTGGTAGCTGGTCTGCTCGCGTTGATCTTCTGAACCGAAGTGCTTAGAAAAGTTTACGGGACCTTAAATCGGACCGCCGGACAATAACTGACGTTAAGGGGAAACTTGACGAGAGTTCATTATCCGGCGGGATATTAAAATTAACCGCGCATACTACCCCATGTGCGCGTGCATGTATCTGTGTATGCACATGAACATATAATATATATTATATGTTTACACAGACACTTATGCACGTACATATGCTGGCATTAGGGTGGTGCGGAAATAAGTAATATTTAGGCTGAAGGCCTAAACAGCCCCTATTTTTTTGTATCACCCAAAAAGTTGTAACCGTGGTTAATTTAAACGAAAAAAGTAAAAAAAGCACAAAATGATGGATAGAATGGCAGGTCAAAAACAGGAACTAAATGATAAGAACAAGACATAATATGTGTGCACTAGTGTGACCGTTATTTTTTTTTTTCGTATTTTCATTCGGGAAACCCCTTAGATTGATTCCAAATTACAAAAAAAAATGTATAAAAAATTTTAGGTCGTTTGCATAATTAGTGGG